>NC_056598.1:53346-353346 GCF_018340385.1 Cyprinus carpio | reverse complement strand
TGGCTTGGCTGCATAATTTCAACACCATCAACATCAATTCCATGTGACAGTATTAAATCTAGAGTATGATTTCGACAATGAGTAGGTCCTGAGACGTGTTGTCTAACCCCAATAGAGTTCAGAATGTCTATAAATGCTGATCCCAATGCATCTTTTTCATTTTCAACATGGATATTAAAATCACCAACAATTAAAACTTTATCTGCAGCCAGCACTAACTCGGATGTAAAATCAGCAAACTCTTTAATAAAGTTTGTATGGTGCACTGGTGGCCTGTATACAGTAGCCAGTACAAACATCACAGGGGATTTATCATTAACATTTGTTTCTCTGGATAATGTTATATTAAGCACCAATACTTCAAACGAGTTATACTTGAAGTCTGCCCTCTGAGAAATCCTGAAAACATTGTTATAAATTGAAGCAACACCTCCCCCTTTACCTTTTGGACGTGGCTCATGTTTATAACAGTAATCTTGGGGTGTGTAGACTCATTTAAAAATAATGTAATCATCAGGTTTTAGCCAGGTTTCTGTCAAACAGAGTGCATCTATATTATGATCAGTGATCATATTATTTACAAAAAGTGCTTTTGTAGAAAGGGACCTGATATTCAATAAGACAAGCTTTATCATTTGTTTATCCGTATTGCATCTGTTTTTTATTTGTTGAACCTCAATTAACCCTCTGGAGTCTAAGGGTATTTTTGGGGCCTGGAGAAGTTTTGTCATGCCCTGACATTTGTGCTTTTTTCAGTTTCTTATAAATATCTAAATGGCTAAAGTCTAATCTCACTGTAATCAGCACAAACTAGGCTATAATAATATGTGAGCAGCATGTATGTACATGATTGTGTTTTTGAGAAAAAAAAATGTTATGCGTGGTTAGTGAAAAACTAAAAATGTTAAATCACTTGAAAAAGGCAATAAAACACATACAGAAAATTGGTTCCCAGGAATTTTGAGAACTGGAGCTTGTAGCCTAGAATTTTTTTTTTTCTAAATGATGTGAAAATCATCTTGTTTACTCACTTACAGAATACAATATATTGATTTAAATTTTCTAAGACACTTTTTGTTGGTAAAAGTCATATGCGAGTAGGCGTCAACTATCATGAATTCACACCTGAGAAGACAAAGGCCTGCATAATGAGCTGCATAATGAGCCATTCAGTCAGCTGTGTCACTGAGAGGGATGAGTTACAAGAAAGAATGTGAGGACAAAATAAATGTATATAATTTTATGTTTGTAGTTTATTTAGAATATATTTAATTATCCCACAACATAATTTAATATTCACTTGTGAGTGCAGTTAAACAGTTTATTAGGAACAATCAAAGCTGACTTTCAAACTTGAATTTTTTGCATCATTACTCCAGTCACACAATCCTTCAGAAATCCTTTAAACAATCTTATTTTCTAAAAAAAAAAAACATTTATTGTTATTATTATCATCATCATCATCATTATTATTATTATTATTATTATTATTATTATTATTATTATTAATGTTGAAAAGAGCTGAGAATATTTTTTAATAAATTGAAAGAACAGCAATGATTGTTACATTTGTTACAGTTACATTTATTGTTACATTTATATTATTTACATCAAGCTTTTGAATGGTATAGTAGTGTATATTGTTATTGAAACTTCATACTATTTCACTTGATTATACATTTAGTCAGGAATTATAGTTTGGAAAAAGTCTTTGGAAAAAGTCTAACCAGTAGCCTAAAATGTTTACACGTTATGTGAAAACTAGTACAAGTATATAAATAAATAAAAAGAGACTTACTCATGTTTATGTTCTCTGCTGAATAAAGTGCTTCATTCTTTTTTCTGAGGAAATCCAAATCTCAAATCCTCAACCACATCACATCTTTTTTGGGGTGAATTATGTCTTATTCCTCTCATCGCGAAGCAAACAGTAAAATAAGAAAACTTGAAGAACAGTCTCGCTGCGTTGTCTTCTGTTGTGTGGGCGTATTCAAAAGCCGCGCGCTTCAGTGAAACATTTGAATCTCAAAAGCGCGCTCGGCGCGGTGGCGTGGTCGCATTAGAAGATAATGAAGGGAGCCGTGAAAAAACGGACATCGCGTTGTTTTCATATGGATTACTTTATCACAGAATATTTGTTTTCAGCAGCAATTGTTTAGTTTAAAAAGTAGACATGTCAGGCTTTCTATAGATATCTCTCTCATGTCTCTGTGTTGAGTATTCACTGAGTTACAGTTCATTTTAATGACGCATTTGTATCTGAAGATCAGCGCAGACAAAGGCTGCAGACAGCACTCCTTGTTTGTTATCTTTATTTTATAAGTGCACAAAGTTTTGTTGTTATTATGTCTGCATACAAAAAAAAGTAGACCCTTTACAGATTCGATTGATGTATTGCACTTATCTGTACGATCAAAACTGAAAGTGTAATTTAAGTTCTTTTCGGGGTTATCAGGAGAAAATACCCCAAAACGGGTATACGCGTTAATCGACTCCAGAGGGTTAAATTGTTGCTCTTAAATTGGTTTGGGCGTTTTTTGTATTTTCTAGCCCGGGGAACAGACAGAGTCTCTATAGTGTGATATCTAGGTAAAAGAGTCTCTATGTGCTGAGAATTAACAGACTTCTGTGACTGGAGGCGGCTAGCAGATGGTCGGTTTAGCCAGTCTGTCTGCTTCCTGACCTGGGCCCCAGTTAGTCAAGTACAACATCGAAGTCGAACATCATTAGCAACGGCGTGAATAACAATCTTACTGTATTTACTTTTAGCATTAGCCAGCACTTTTAAATTTGCTAAGATGTCTGGCGCTCTGGCTCCCGGTAAACATTGGACTATGATGGCTGGTGTTTCTATTTTCACATTCCGTACAATAGAATCGCCAATAACTAGAGCACTTTCATCAGGTTTCTCAGTGGGTGCATCACTGAGTGGGGAGAACCTGTTTAATGTTTTGATCGGAACAGAAGAGTGGTGTTTAGACCCACGACTATGCCGCCTCACAGTCACCCAGCTGCCCTGCTGCAAAGGCCCTGTTAGCGGAACCGAACAATGTACAAGACTCCCTGAGCTAGACGCATCCAAAGCCGTATCTAGAGCCTTCACATTCTTACTGTCCTCAATTAAAATTTGGATGCGTGTCTCTAATTCTGAAATCTTCTCTGTCAGCCTAACTATTTCCCTGCATTTATCACATGTGAATCCCTCATCACCGACAGAGATAGATAAACTATACATGTGGCAAGCAGTGCAAATAACAATAGCAGGTGAAGCCATTACTCACTGTGCTTGATGAAAGATTCTTACCACAGTTTTGTTTGATGAACTTGTGAAAACCGGAGAGAGAGAGTAACGAGAGAGAGGAGAGGAGGAAAGAAAACAGCGATAGGCACAAATGGAAACGCTAATGACAAGCTAACGAGTGCTAACGCCAGAGCATGTTATAAGCCCGATAACTCAGAGATATTAAATTTAGCCAAGTTCTTAGCATGCAGAGACCTACTCATTGTTGGTCTCATGAAGTTTGATGACAAGCCAGAGAATTACTGGGCATTGAAATCAACTTTCTCAAATGCAATCAAAGTCCTTGACTTAAAGCCTTGTGAGCAGCTTGACTTGCTAAGTGGCTTGGTCCCGAATCAGCTGAGCATGCTCGATGAATAAGGTTAGTTCATATTACTCACCCTGCTCTAGGACTCAGCAGGATCTGGGAAAGGCTGGAACAGTGCTATGGGTCAGCTGAAGTGATGGAATCTGCACTTTTAAGCAAAATCGACTGCTTTCCCAAACTCTCTAACAGAGAACCTTAACATCTCAGTGAACTAGCAGATTTATTATTAGAGCCTGAGTCTGCCAAAGTGGAAGGATACCTACCTGGTTTTACTTACCTGGACACTGCACGAGGCATTGCCCCTATTCTTGAAAGTGCCGTTTGCCCTCCAGGAGAAGTGGATGCAACAAGGGTCTAGGTATAAGCAAGAACACAATAGACATGGTTCCATTATAGATTTGCGCAAAACTTTGGTGATATTTTATAAATGTCGATAAAAATGTATTGTGAAATGATGCCGTTTCCATTAACCAATGTTATGCAACTAAAACATAACCTTTTGCCTCTCACGATAAGTCATGGCAACAGATTTTGGTTCCCAAGACTGCAATGAAACATTTTTTTTTTTTTTGCATTTACAGGTCACATGGCGTATGTAAAAAGTCATATGATCATTCTTCAGTGTAGTATAACCTCCAGGAAACACTTCATATTGGTTTTTTATGAAGCTTTCACTAACATCAACGCTAGAACATCAGGATCTGGAAATGGAACAGTGCTATGGGTCAGCTCCTGAAGTGATGGAATCTGCACTTTTAAGCAAAATCGACTGCTTTCCCAAACTCTCTAACAGAGAACCTTAACATCTCAGCGGAACTAGCAGATTTATTATTAGAGCCTGAGTCTGCCAAAGTGGAAGGATACCTACCTGGTTTTACTTACCTGGACACTGCACGAGGCATTGCCCCTAGTTCTTGAAAAGTGCCGTTTGGCCCTCCAGTGAGAAGTGGATGCAAGGGTCTAGGTATAAGCAAGAACACAATAGACATGGTTCCATTATAGATTTGCGCAAAACTTTGGTGATATTTTATAAATGTCGATAAAAATGTATTGTGAAATGATGCCGTTTCCATTAACCAATGTTATGCAACTAAAACATAACCTTTTGCCTCTCACGATAAGTCATGGCAACAGATTTTGGTTCCCAAGACTGCAATGCTGAAACATTTTTTTTTTTTTTGCATTTACAGGTCACATGGCGTATGTAAAAAGTCATATGATCATTCTTCAGTGTAGTATAACCTCCAGGAAACACTTCATATTGGCCACTCTCCAGTATAAGGGCTTTCCCTAACATCAACGCTTAGACAGTTTTCACTGCAGACATGTGCAGTGTAAGTAGTCTATGCATTAATGTCTAGTTACTAGTAGACCATGGAAAATCACAGCACAGAGAGTTGAGCGATGCATCGTCCAGTGCCGTAAACATGGCGAGCCAGTTGAACTCCCACGCATATTCCACCAATGGGAGATCTCTACAAGATGGGGCTGAAAAACATGCAGCAGTTTCCATAGTCGCGGAGGGAAAAAGGGATAAAAAATGACTTTCAAAATCTGAAAACAAAAACAGGGAGAAGGGGCGGCGCTTACTTTTTGTTAGGTCCGGTATTCTGTCACGCTTCAGTTAATGTGGAAGAATGAGGAGACGAGGAGACACAGGAGTAAGCTCAAAACACAGTCTTTAAACTTTTACTTCTGGGAACTACAGGGCAGGCAGACATACACGTAGCACTAGGACGAACATTCAATACCGGACAAAGAAACTAGAACAAAACACTCCTTAAGAGTATAACTCAATCAGGGGAAGACAAGACACACCTGGAATCAAATTGGAAACAGTCAGGGAACAGGATCAGTAAGATAACCAAAAAAGGGCATAACAAGAGGAATAACAATGAACAGATGGGGAGGAAAACAACAAATACCGTCCACTAATACCAGTATCAACAGATCCAAACAATCCTCTCCTCCTGACCCCAACAACACTTCTCACACAAAAGACTGAAACACTTCTTTCTCTTTCTCTGGATGGAAAATTTAAGGAAAGGACCTCTACATCTGCCAGAGGAGACAAGTTCAAAGTTTAGCCAATACCTTCTGGCATAGATGGAATAGTGGTTATCTAAACACTTTACAAAATCAAAGAAAGTGGCAACATGAAGATCATAATCTTAGACAGATGCCAGGCGGGGAGTGTTCTGGATTATCTATTTAAGTTTAATGTTTGGGTAACACTTTACGGTAAGGGTACATTAATTACCATGAATTAATGCATAAATTAATGTGTGAATTATGCATTACTTCATGCATTAATATCTCATGAATTATCAGGAACTAACATGAGCTCATAATCTTCAATTCATGACTTCATGGATGAACAACATCTTAAGTAAGGTGAGTACAGTAGGTGGACATCCAAAACGTTACTTCTACCGCCGCCGCCGCGTCTGCAAAGTGCATTTGCAGCTTTTGACCGCTGAGTGGCGCTTTAATCACAAGTTTTCAAACAAGCGCATCAAAGCACATTTTCGCAAATAGACGTCAGTTTTGCCTCGCTGATGTGTTACATTTGAAGGCTGCAGTCAGGGAAAATGAAAGAAAAACACAATAGTTAAAATATTTAATATTCACAGATGAAAGTTTGGTAATTATGAAGTTATGTGCATTTCTTAGAACGAATTCAAGCAGGATAAATGTCAAGCCTGTGCCTGAGCCTGTGCTTATATTTTTCTCTAAGCTACAAAGTATTACACCATATTTTAGATTTGACACATTTAATAGGTGTGCAGTATTATTTATATAATATGTAATTATGTGTTATATTATTCAAAAGAAATTGTGGTTTACTTTGCATCAGAGCATTAAAAGTGGTAGCCTATTTTTAGTGAACTAGGCTACATGGATTTATATGCAAAATGTCAATATTCTCATATATTAGGCCTATATTTTAATTTATATTTTAAAATTCCTTTAATACAACAACATGCATTTTTGTTATTCGTTACCTGTCCTTTATTTTGACAGACAACTTCTTGGGAAAATATATTTGTCTGTAAGAAATTGTTGCGTGTTTTATAAATTATTTTCTTTATTTTAGTAAAACGTGAGGCACTGTATAATTTCGTTCACATTATTTAGGCATAATTCAAACAAGAAACGAATAAATTAAACCTGCACGATTTAGCTAAATCATTGAAATTCTAAAGAATGGACGGATTAATAAAACATCCTCACGATTAAACTCAAGTTCTCTCATTATAATCACCAAAGTGCAAATAATGTAAAAAAAGAGCTTCATTAATAGACAACTTCAGTTACTTGCTTACATAGAATTTAAGTAAAAAAAAAAAAAAATTGCAGCCGCATTTAAATGCAGGTGTGTAAAATGTCTGCGTGCAAGATTTGCGCGGTGCGAGTGATGCTGAGTGCATGCGCAACATTTATTCTTATTTGTTTTATCTTCATTACAAATCTTGTTTGGTTTTATTTTGGATAATTGCATGTAAAAAATTATTTACGTTGTAATGCATATGCAAAATGTGAATAATTATTCATATTTAAGTGTTTGTGCGAAAATTATTAATGCGCATGCAGGACAGGGAGGCGCCCTCTAGATCACTTGAATTTTTTCCTGATAATGAATTAACTTAAAATTGTGGTGTCTCACATACATGAGAAATATATCTACAGAAAGCTTGAAATGTCTTTTTAATGAATCAATTCAGAACGAAAGCATTATGTAATCTGTGAAGGTTGTATATGGCGTTATTTTTTAGTCAAAAGTTATGAGCGTGTAAGACATGCTCACGAGCACATTATGTTATTTCACACGCGCAAAAATGAACCTTCAGCTGGCATGATAAAAGTACTCGCGCACAAATTCAACAACCGAGAGGTGTACATGTAGCTGCGAGCGAGCGCCTGGCATACTCTCATAGGTTAACTCTGCTTGTACAGTGGAATCCTACTCGCGCGCAGCGGGCTTCTGCTCGCGGAGTGCTGTTTTGCTCATACAGTGGAATCCTGCTCGCGCAACTGATTTCTGCTCCCTCGAGTCTACATGACTTTTGACAATTTGGGGGCGGAAACCAAGTAGGGCACTGACCCTCTTATGATTGGTCACTTTCACACAGGGACATCCTTGTACCTTGATTGAAAGCTCTCATTACAGGAAGCACGGAGTCAAAGTATCTGACGGAGTTCAGTCATTCAGTTAACACTGCACAGTTATGGAAGCAGATTAGTCTCAAATATAATTCACGCAAAACACACAGTGGACGGAATGGCGGCGACACCTACTTAACAAAACGTAGGCTTCATCGTTCGCAAATATATACATCGATGGTAATTGATTTAACTATGATCTGCGAAGCATTTTATACGTGCAGAGACATTTTATGTATATTAGAAAACTCATTCTAATTCATTCCCACTCTTCTTGGTGGTAACTTAACCCAACTCCGTGCTTCCTGTAATGAGAGCTGTCAATCAAGGTACAAGGATGTCTTACACGCTCATAACTTTTGACTAAAAAATAACAACATAGTTGTATTTCTCTTTATAGGCGCGTCCATGTGGAGAGAGTCAGCACTGTGAATTTCATCTTGCAGCCGACAAGAAAACATTTGTTTATTAATAAATAATTAAAATGTCTCCTTTTTTACAATTATTGGGCTACTTCTGCCTGTGCTTTGGGGCAAACTTAATGCGTGTGCTTGAGCGCGAAATATATTAAGGCTCATTATGGATTATAGATGTAAATGTAATATAATCCTGCGATTAGCTGAATAATGACAATGAACGACTAGTAACTAGAAAAATCTTACATGGGAGGCAGACCTATTAAATAGCCTCTAGACATCTCTGTTAAAGTTTTTAAAGCATTTTATACGCGTTTGCATAAATTCTTCTTTCAGAACGGTCTGTAATGGAGAGATGCCTTAACTCTGATTTTTCCTCTGAAACACAAAAACGGAAAATTGAAATTAAAATTGATATTTTTTTTTTTTGAGAATGGCCAACCCTTCTCTGCAGATATTGTTGCTTCTGGTTTGTGCATTGTAAATAGGCTACAAAAAAATTAATAATAATAATAATAATGTCTCCAAAAACTCCAAAATGTTTTTTGTCATGTCTGTAACGCATGTGTATTCCCATAATAGACGGATCATACTGATGTCTGGACTGGTCGTTTGCGAATTTATTTATTTATTTTTTTGAGTTAAGGCAACTTCCTCTGAAGTTATAATAACTAATAAACTATATTGCGCTATACTTTAGTCAACATTTGAAGTGGATCAAAACCTTTCTTCAAAGTTGCCCTAAAACCAAAATGACGAGTCGTATCTAAACCTGTTCTGCAAGTTTGATGCCCTCATAAGACACTGTCCATATGAAAGAACAAGAGATTCACACATTTATATCAACCCCCACAAGCTATACAGAGCTACCCCCCAGCCCCCTCCAGCTGAACTGAAATCGGCCTGTTTTTTGGCTGTGAGGAACGGTGTGTTCTCATGTTACTGGGTTGAAACATGCCTGCACTCACAGCAGACCTACTCTTTTTATTCATTATTTTCCCGCAGCCCATATTATTGTTTTCACAAGTCCATAATAATAACAAATTATCAATTGATAATTAATCATTATTTTACGAAAATCATTGTTATTTGTGAACGTAGCATATGCGGAAGGCTTTAAGACCAAGCGGAGTCCTCCATCAGCTGCTCCCACTTCACAGCGCGCGGGACTCGCGCAAACTGCACCCAGCTTCAAAGTCTGCAAGTTTTGATTTAACTAAATCAATTTGAGCGAATACAACTTACTGATCATGAGCCCAACATTTAGCAAGGCAGGAAAACATTCAGTCTACCTGAAGGAAGATGTATTTCATTGTAAGTTAATGCTGTTAAATAGAGAGTTAAATAGAGAGAGAGAGAGGAAAAAAAACAAAAAAAAAAAACGTGTTGGCTATTCCTAAACTTGGAGCTCATTATTGAAGTACAAATCCAAACACCAGAAGCAAACTCTCAGTGTTCTTTCATTGAAAAGTATGCATTTTGTTTATTCACAGGCTATATGGTTGAAATAATATTTTAGTTCAAAACTTTAAGTGCCATTGTTTAAAAAAAACTTTATTGCTTTATTGGTTAACGTTTCATAGACCTTCAGTTGTTATGCTTTAAAATCCCATAACATTTGTAATTTCACAGTATTTTCACCTCCTAAATAACTAACCTTTAAAGTCACAATTCTATAATGGTAAAATTTACTCAGGCCGATGGCACTTTTAATTACATTATGTTTTTTTTATTTATTTTTTATTTTTGTTTTTTTTAGAATAATTGTAGCTTACATAAATAGGTGAAGCAAGACAAATATGAATAATATTTGGATTGTCCCTTATTTTTTCCCTTATTTTCTTAAAGAATAAACTTATTTTCTACAAGAATAAACATGATAACATATTATTAATTCATAGAAATAATTTAAGCAATTAAAACCTGATTCATAGAAATAATTTAAGCATTTAAAACCTTTTTTTTTTAAAAACTTGAACTTCAATACTATTAAACTGACTTTAAAATCTCAAGGAGTTTATAAAGTTAAAAAGGGGTAAAATGTCACAGTGCATGTTAAATAGCCTAAATGAACTTGTTAACAATATAATTAGAACTAACAATATAATTCGATTTTTTTTTTTTTTTAAATGAACAATTCCTGTATAAAATGGGACAGCAACCTTTATATCAAACGTTTTTAAATCGTCCACAGCTGAGCAACGCGCGAGGCAGGTTGAGCGTGCGAAGTGAATGTGCTGCAAAGTCATTTTCAGATGCAATGAAAAAATAAAAACCCTGGATAGCCTAGATTAGGCCCAGACTCTGTTCCTAAGTATATAATAATTATAATTACCCCACAGTAACAAATTTTAACCGATTAATCACCTATTTTCATTTGCTGAATGTTATTTTATTTATTTATTTTTTAAAACAGGCTAAAAAAATTAATTAAGTTTGTGAGAGGAAAAAAAATATATATAAGTCATGTATAAGTTGCATTTTATTACATTCAGAAATAATAACGGCTGGCCTAATAATGTTATAATGTGCCAACAGGATATTTTTTAGTTCTCTTCACTTTACAACAAATTCTTTAAATTTATATAATTCTAATGGATAAATAAAATTGCAGTATATAATAATATAGGCTTAGCTATAAACAAACAAACAACAAAAAAAAAATTATAATAATATAAAGCGAACCATAAGGTAAGGTTGGGCTCTCATTCGCGAGAAATCCAAACGTTTCCATATTCGTGATGTTGCCTATTTCAAGCTTAACTATTATTCATTAGGAAAAATAGGCTTTGTAGTTCACGCGTGTTTCAGTATCGACGGAAAAAAATTTTTAAAATCATAATTAACAAAAATATGCCAAAGTGGACCGCTGCTCGTGCCGAATGGCACGGTGAACGGCTACTGTTTCCAATGAATGTGCGCGAGGCACCAGCGCGATCAAACAGCTGGAACAGAAAATAAAAAATTTTTGGTCACACAGTAAAGGCATAATTCAAAAATGCAAAGTGTTAGCAGTTTGTAAAATCAAGAATAATAACAGAATTAATTATAATTATTGCTAAATGCTGGACCGTTCTCATTTCTATCTGCAAATGGAAACTGAAGGATTTTTTTTAAACCAAGCATGAACCGAAATGAAAACATTTAGCTTTTTATCCGTATATATAGGCCTTATATTTAATGACTGTTTAATAACAATAGCAAGCATAAGATCCTTTGTGTAAAGGTCTTTCTTTTAATTTTTGATGAGTAGACTGTAGCCTAAGACTATCCTACATTTCGAAATTAACTCACTGTACATTTTTTTATGGTTTTTTTAAAGATGATACAATGTTATATCATAATGTTATTGTTGTTTTACCTCCTCCTTTTATCTCATTTTACAATTACATTCAGTTCGCAATCCGTCCCTTTGCGCCACCTGGCGGTAGTTTCGCGAATGAATTTAACACGCGACTGACTTGCAGTCGCGGCGGTACGCGCGGCGGTAGTACCCATTTTGGTTGTCTACCATCTGTACATCATCGTTATTTATGATTTTTTTACACATGATCATGATGTTTTATTTGTACACAAAAAAAACAAGGTCTTTACTATACATTGTGAATAAAGCTATGCTTATGGTACATGATTCAAAAAAGCATGCATGCAAGACGTTTTTTTTAATTATTAAAGGAATATAAAAAAAATCCACATTACCTCATGCATGCATACAGGCTAGAACAGTATATCAATTAATGTGAGAACTAATGTTTTTCATTAAATATGATGAGTTATCAAGCATGATAATTTCTTCTTCATAGTAGGTAAATAGACATACCCCAACATTGGCCAATCACAGCACATATCATGTGCATTCTGTTAACATCCAAATACAGTAGTCATCATTAACTAAGCATTAACTTCTCATGACTTCTTCATGTTTGTGGCCCCTCAATTAAAGTAGTGACTTGGTCCTTTGGAATACTGAAAAACAGTGTGTTATTAATGATTGCATAATTGTGAAATGACATGAATATGAACATGAACGTTCAAGCTTTTGCACACAGTGTACTGTGGACACAAAGGGACTTTGATAAAAAACTTTCTGCTTCATTCTTAAACAGTATAACCCAGTTAAATCAACAGCAATGCCTGGGAAGAGCTGAGAAGGAATTCAGTATATATACCATGAACTTTAACCCTTTAGAACCTAAAGCTAAAATAGGCCTTTTTCACTCATTTAGGTTTTTTTTTTAGTATAAAATTATAACACAATGAGGTATCTTCAAGTGCAGGGTGTCATTTTTTTTTTTTTCAGAAAATTATTGGTTTTCAGGAGATTTCAGTTGGTCACTCTTGACGTCATGTCAGTGACCGACTAATTGGGATATCGCTTCGATAGATCAATCTACTTCGAGTGTAAACTAAACGAGCCAATGCACATTGGCATGCAGTTATTGCATCCAGCTGCAGCTGATCACAGCGTGAATATAATAAGGCAGCAGGTGCAATGCATACCAGCTTTTCGCTTCGGAGCCGAGCGTTAGTATCGTTCTGCTCAACTGTGTCTGCTGTGAACTACGAGTTCAGCACGCTCTCAGAAGCTTCGTGTGTTGGCGAGACGGCGCTTCAGCGGTGGTCATTCCAGCGTCGAGTGGATTGCACACTTCAGGCTGCACTACCCCCTGTTGTGTTGCAAGCGACCAATTCCCCTGTGCGCCTCAGCACTAAAAGAGCATTTCCTAAAGAGCAAATTTTTCTAAAAGAGCTTCACGGGTGCGTCTTTTTAAAGATGACTAATTGTCCTAATAAGGATGCCGTTTCACCCGTGCGTTTCTGGGTGCAGTCGTTACCTGGCAACGGGTGATGGCCACGATTGCTGTCTCACGTGTCTGGGCATCAAGCATGCTGAGGTGGCCTTAGTGGATGAGTCATGTTCCCACTGCGGGAATATGACCGTCTCAGAGCTGCGAACCAGGCTCTGCTACCTTCCAAAAGAGGGGGGCGGAGTCCCATTCCCGCGATCTGGGGATCATTCATGACCATCACTCCTCTTGCACCTCCGATCCAGTGGAGCAACCCACGGAACGCGCTGGGCCCTCTTCAAAGAGCGTACCAGCAGTATCCAGTGGGCCTCCCCCCGACCAGATGTCAATCTCAGCATGGGAGAGGGAGAGCTGTCCGATGAAGATTCGGCCTCATGAGCCTTCTCGCACAGACACTGTGCAAATTCCGGGAGGATGAGGAGCAAGTCTTGCTAGTGGCGCCATATTGGCCCACTCGGACCTGGTTCTCGGACGGAGTTTCTAGGTGACCTACCCCAGGAGGTAATGAACACCATCACTTCGAGCACCATCTACAAGAGCACCATCTACGAGACACGCTTACACCTTGAAGTGGAACCTGTTCGTCGAGTGGTGATCTTCTCGCCGAGATGACCCCCGAAGATGCCTGATTGCGGTCATGCTTTCCTTTCTGCAGCAAGGGCTGGAGCAAAGGCTGTCTCCCTCCACCCTCAAAGTCCAGGTTGCTGCTATTGCTGCGTACCATGACCCCGTGAATGGGAAGTCTTTAGGTAAGCATGACCTCATCATCAGGTTCCTTAGAGGGGCCAGGAGGTTAAATCCTTCCCGGCCCCCCTCTATACCCCCTTGGGACCTGACTCTAGTGCTAAAATCAATACAGCAGGGCCCATTCAAGCCTTTGCTTTCAGCTGAGCTAAAGTTTCTTTCATTGAAAACTCTGCTCCTGCTTGCACTGGCCTCCATCAAGAGGCTAGTGGACCTGCACGCATTCTCGGTCGACGATTTGTGCCTAGAGTTTGGGCCGGCTGACTCCCAGGTAATCCTGAGGCCCTGGCCCGGCTATGTGCCCAAGGTTCCCACTACACCCTTCAAAGACCAAGTTGTGAACCTGCAAGCGCTGCCCCTGGAGGAGGCAGACCCAGCCCTGACTTTGCTTTGTCCTGTCCGAGCATTGAGATGCTACGAAGACCTGACACAAAGCTTCAGGACCTCAGACCAGCTCTTTGTCTGTTACGGAGGCCGGCAGAAGGGAACTGCCGTCTCTAAGCAGAGGATGGCCCACTGGATTGTGGATGCCATAACTCTGGCTTATCAGGCACAGGGTGTGCCCTGCCCTTTCAGGTTGCGAGCTCACTCAACTAGAAGCGTTGCATCCTCCTGGGCACTGGCTCGTGGTGCCTCGCTGACAGATATTTGTAGACCTGCGGGCTGGGCGACCCCCAACACGTTCGCTAGGTTCTATAGCCTTCGTGTAGAGCCCGTATCCTTCTGTGTTCTCACCTCAAACAGGCCCCGGTTAGTGTCGGCTTGCTGAAACTGCTCCAGAGTGTCCGTAGTGTAGACCCTGTAGAGATCCTCCATCTCCTTCTGCCTTCCCAAGAGTGTTTGAATCACCTCAAATTTCTCCATATACACCTAAACGGATGCTATATGTGTATTTGCTTCCGAAAACTCCTTCGGGGAGGATGGGGCTTCCGCAGCATCCCTGTTCCAAGCGGAACGGGTAAGTTTTTCCAGTGTTATCCAATCTCACCCAGAGAGGTAGTGCTTTGACAAAGGTGAGTGGAACGACGAAGGGGCAGCACCCATGGCGCTTTGGTAGGGATCCCAATTAGTCGGGTTTTCGGCTCGGCTCCTCAGCGAAAACCTGCTATGCATTGCACCTGCTGCCTTATTATACTCACGCTGTAATCAGCGGCAGCTGGATGCAATAATTGCATGCTAATATGCATTGGCTCGTTTAGTTTACACTCGAAGTAGATTGGTCTATCGAAGCGATATCCCAATTAGTCGGTCACCGACGTGACGTCTCTGTTCCCTAGATTGCACAGTTTTCACTCAGGAGCCATTTGTTTTACCCCAGTTCTCCAGGCGTTTTTGGATCCTTAAGTCCAGTCATTTAAATGTGGTGCTCTCTGAAGCAGTTCCTGTCTAACTGCAAGCATAGTCCCACATCACATTCCTGGCACTTCCATTGGGTGCTCCTTTTGCATTTCATGCAACTCTGTGAAAGGTCTTGAGTATCACTCACAGGAACAGGCAGATGATCGCATCTCTCTCTCGGGCTGCCATCCAGGGGAACACCTGTGAGCTGAGCAGCTAGCTGCTCCTGAAAGTTTTGCCGTGTCATGTGCTTGTTGTGGTGGATGGCACACAACGCTTTGTGTAAAATTAAGCAGTTAGTCACTGCAATGTCCAGGAAGTGCTGGAAAATTGTTATGTACCACTTCAGTGTTTTACGGTGCACCGACTTTGTTCCGAGCATCTTGTTGGAGGTGTCAACTCCTCCCATGTACTTATTTTACAGCTACAGCTGCGACCATGGCCCCTCTGAGATGGTGTTGTGTTCGATGTGGACGGCCCATTTGCTTCTTCGTAGGTAACTGGAAAAGCCACATTAGGGGAAAAAATAGAACCATGTGTTACAAACTCACTATAAATTCCTAAAAATACTTTTCATTATAAAGCAAATTATTAGTAAGAGCAAAATTGTAAAAAAAAAAAAAAAAAAAAAAAAAAAACAAAGGACCTATAATACTAATACAATAACAATTAAATGAAAATAAAAATAAAGCCTGCAGTTGCTTAAACACATGCATGTGCACACAAACACACACACACATGCACGTACACACATACACACCTTTACAAAAACATGCAGATATAAGCATGCTTGCATACATGAACGCATGTACACACACATACATATACATCTTGTGTGCAAACACAAACAAGAATGTGGTGAGAAATTTGGAGAGGAGTAAGAAATTCAAATGGCCTGATGTATACCCTGAAGAAATAAATAAGTATGTAGGCCTGCTTCTCTACATGGGTGTGATGGATCTGCCAAAAGTGAGGGACAATTTTCCAGCACTTCCTGGACATTGCAGTGACCAATAGCTTCATTCTACACAAAGACATGCATGTACACATGCACACACACATATATACACACACGTACATGCACGTACACACATACACAAATACACAGATATACACATAAATGCATGCACGTACACACAGATTCGCATACACACCATATACTGTATAAGATACATGGACACATACACATGCACACTCACCTTTACACATATACATATATACACATTCACACACACAAACATACAGATATAAACATGCACACATTCAAACACACAAACATACAGATAAACATATGCACATACGCATGCACGTACACACACATACATATACACATGCACATGCTTGCGCACGCACCTATATACACACACACAGAGATATGTGCATGCACGTACATACACACAAACATGCATGCATGCAAACCTATGCACACACATAAGGTTACACAAGCAAACATGAACGCATGCATGCACATACGCACTAACACGCGTGTGCAACGCACATATACTACATAAGTGTGTGAAACAGTGCTTTTTCGAACTGAAACACGCAGTCTATGACTATTTTACTCACATTTCTCATTGATTAATCAGAAAGAAACATAACCTTCACTTACCAATCCACGTCTGGATCATTTAAGGTTGAATTAGCATTCTGGATGTATGAATGCAGAATACGCGGGTCCGAAGTCATGCTCAGCCTCTTCCCAGGTGTCATCAAAGATCAAATCAATCGCCTCCTCTCTTGTAAAACCTTTCCTCGCCATGTTTTTGTCCGTTTTTTAATTATATTTTGCACTCTCAAACCTGCTGCACTCCGTATCTCCCGCTTCAAATCCGGCCCTCCCCCCCATATCACTCAAAATGTTAATTTTTTAATCTTTCCAAAATTTTGCGATTTTGTTAATTGAAATAAAATTTGTGTAATTGCACCTTTATTGCATGTACACACTAGTAGCCTATGTGTATTTCTTGCTTAACACTTACATCATCCTCCACAATCAACACATTCATCGAAATGGTGATGTTGTAGATGATTGTTTGCCCATTTATTGTAGCTTCTCTTCAGTTTTGGCATTATGACAGTCAGCTGGTTTACATTAAAGTCGTTTTGATTTCCCCAATGAAATAAATGCTCAAGAGAAGTATGATTTTTACATTTTCTGAACAAAATGTGAGTGGTCTATACAAAATTTACAGCCATGATGTCAGGGTGTTATGGATGATTGTCAAGGCATTGCTAAGGTGTGCTGAGTGGTTGTTAGTGTGTTGCTATGGAGTTGCTATGCATTTCCCAAAAGCATTGTAAGCTAGATGTGGCAGCAAGTTCCACTGTTACCAACAAAATTCAACGATTCAGTGTTTCTCGTATATTAATTTAATAATTCAAGAAGTCTTACATGCACAAAATAATGTTTTTTTGAATAATGTACCAACAGCATAGCTTTATACACAATGTATAGTAAAGACCTTGTTTTTTGTGAACAAAGGAAACATCATGATCATGTGTAATAAATCATAAATCACGATGATGTACTCACCTTACTTAATGTCTTAATTAAGGTGTTGTTCATCCATGAAGTCATGAATGATAATGCATGAAGTAATGCATAATTCACACATTCATTTATGCATTAATTCATGGTAATTTGTGTACCTTTACCGTAAAGTGTTACCAATGTTTGTAGTGATTATAATTCTGATACCTAGTCATGTAGCTTCCTTTAAAATATAGATACCATAGTAACATTCTAAGTCAGTTAAATTCAGTTAGTTGCCTTTTTAAGTAGAGCTTCACACAGCAAACTTGCAGCAGCCATTCATCTTGTGATTATCTGTAGAAAGCATTGTCTGTAAGTTTTTTGTGATTAATTTGTATTCAATTTGATGAATTTGTTTATAAAGCTATGAAAGTACTATATAACATAAATGACACTAAAAGGATATATTAAAAAGGATATATGTGTTGTTAGAGATAACTATAGCTTCAGTATATTTCTGCTTTCTGTAGTTTCACTGTTTCAACACACACAGTCAACGTGGCGTGGAGTAAAGCTGCATTCTCGCACAAGTATACGTGTTGGAAAGATCTGTCTAACTTCAGGAAGAGAGACACCAAAGTGAGGGAGGAATAGCTGTGGTTAAATGTACTTGCACCTTCCAATACTTTTATGATACGAAATTGATGTAAACACAGTTAGTTATGTTTTCAGAACAGGACAAAACATCTGATATCTCGAAATAGATCTGTGCATTAATTTGAATGCAGCCTTTTAAAGCTGCCACTGTCTATGATGTCATCAGTAATAATCAAACAGCAATAATGCTGAGGAAAAAAGAAAATTCCATAACTATGATTGTCTGTAAACTTTTGGATACTTAAAGCACTGTCAGATGAATAATCTGTATCATGAATAAATCACGGCTGAAGGGTGTTGTTAGGCACGACGTGAAGCGGAGTCAGCCATGATTTATTTATTTACAGCCTAAGGTCTTCTGCTTGATTGAAAGAGAGCCAACTCTCATGTCTATGCAGTGTTTTGGTTCTGGGATATGGCTTCATGTTGTTGCTAAGGTGATCTAAATTGCTAGGCTGATTTTCACAGTTTCTATAGTGATATTTAAAGACTGTCTGCCAGTCTGAATCAAAAGAGTCCAACCCTGTGATTCTATGTTGTTCAGGTACCAAGATATGGCTAGCTCAAATTACTACACGGTTGCTAGGGTACTCTAAATGGTTGTGTGATGCTTTGCCTTGGTGGTCAGCAATGATTTTTTTTTTAAATAAGAGAGCTTATACAGTATGTAAGACAAAAAGAAAAAAATCGCTGCAAGTTATGCAAGAAGTTAAACATTTTTCCTTTGGAGTAAGATGCACTGATAAATTGCACACAACAATACTAAGAGTGTGTATAATGAAAATATGTTTGATTTTAATTTCATTTTTCATTTTTTAAATAAGAATCCAAAATGCAGAACTCAAGTATAAGATGTCCACCATAAATCTCACAACTCTTAATGAATGCAGTCAAAAGTAATGAATATTAATGTATTGATATGTTTGCATATTGCAGTTTGCATGTACAAAGAGCCTTCACTGCATGATATTGAAGAGAAGCAACGCTCCAGGAAAAGCTCAGGAACCCCAACAATGAACGGAGGCAAAGTGGTCAACCAGGACTCCACATAGCAGGGTCCAAACACAGGAGGCTACTGTGAAAGAGTAACCCCTTCCCCTTGCCCTCGCACCTCCAACCACAGGAATAGTACAATACGCTACAATAAGATAACAAACTGAACTCTTGCCTGAGAAAACTTTTAAAAGAACACAGAGGGGGGGGGGGAATAAGAGAAATAAATGTTACCATTCCAATCAGGAGCTGAACTCACATTTTATGCAAAAAAAAGTCCAATGGATTCACTGAACAGTCATTTGATTTTCAAAAATATTAATATTATTTGGAGTTAATTTTGCGAGAAATGAGCTTTAAAACATTCTTATGTTTTCATTTTCATGTGTATGCTCTCAGCTATTTATGCTTTACTGTCAAATTGTGAATGTTTCGCTTTTCACTCAATGTCATTATTTCTGTTTGTGAATATTATGCAGATTTGACCAAGTGTTTTGGCTTATTTTACTTTATTTTATTAATAATTTTTTTTTTTTTTTTTTTTTTTTTTTTTTTTTTTTGGTATTACCTAAGAGGTAATGGTAAATGCACTTTGTGAATCCAAATTATTGAAATGTCAGGAGGGTGAATCTAGAATGTATGCACAGATATTGTAGAAGCTTTTTTGATCTTAGAGCATTTCATATCTTATTAATTTTGGTATGAGGTAATATCCACTTTGACACTTCTTCAAAAATCATGCCTGCCTTGATGCACAAGTACACTGTATATGTGTATGCTTGAAGTCCCCCTGAGGTGAAAATCAAGTTTCTTATGTTGTTTATTTGTCTATGAGGTGTTTTTAGTATGCTTTTAGACAAACCATGTGACAATCCATTTATCATCACGATTGCTGAGTATTTTCTCCTTAAAACTGTAGTTTGCCAAAGGCAGTCATAGAAACGCAGTTTGAAACTGCCTTTTTTTTTTTTGTTTTTTTTTTTTTTTTTTTTGCTACGTTTTTTTTTTTTTTTTTTTTTTTTTGCATCAAGGGATCCTATCCTTAGCATATCATTAACTGTGCTGCAAAGCAGAGCGTCTAGTGAGAAGGCAGCTAGGTTAATCCGGTAACAGTTATTTTTTTTTCTTTAGATATTTTACTAACTGTTAATATTTCCCTCATTTTCACAATGTCATGTGCTGTTAGTGCTTATTTATTTGTATTTAGAACCACTAACTTGAATAATAACCCGCGGCAGCATTGTAAAAGTAGTCAGACACACCTCTCCTACATTGACATCCGCTCTTCACACGCATATGATCGTGGACATGATTTGGAATCACAAATATGGCTGCATTTAAGTCTTCAATGCATTTTGAGAGCACAGCATTAGATTAGATTAGATTCAACTTTATTGTCATTGCACATGTAAGGTACAAGGCAACGAAATGCAGTTAGCATCTAACCAGAAGTGCAATAAGCAGTAAGTACAGAATATACAAGGTCTACAATATGTTACGATTGTACAATAAATATACAGATAAGGCAGTATTATGGACGTAATTTACAGATTTTTAAATACTATCAGCATGATATACAGATAGGTGTGCTATGAACATACTATACAGATGGATTATGTAAAAGTGTATGTACACTATAAGCAGAAACTATGAACATATGAACATCATTTACACTAGTGCAATGGACAGTAAA
This sequence comes from Cyprinus carpio, assembly GCF_018340385.1. NCBI lineage: Eukaryota > Metazoa > Chordata > Actinopteri > Cypriniformes > Cyprinidae > Cyprinus > Cyprinus carpio. The sequence goes on along the minus strand of NC_056598.1, from coordinate 332,449 downwards.
GTGCATAGAAAATATTTCAGTGTGCAAATTGATTACTCAGTATTCTGGATAAACAGACAGTAGTGCAAGTAATAACAAGTTTACTGTTTTTTGCTTGTTTGTAAATAAATAAATAAATCAGATGTAGGGGTGAGTGCGTTGGGGGGTGTCAGAGGGCAGAGTTCAGTAAGGAGACAGCTGTAGGGAAAAAGCTGTTTCTGAATCTGCTGGTCCTTGTCCGGAGGCTCCTGAAGTGCCTCCCGGAGAGCAGGAGGTTAAACAGTCTGTGGTCAGGGTGAGAGGAGTCCTTAAGAATGCTGCGAGCTCAACGTAGACAGCGTTTCCTCTGGAAAACATTGTCAAGTAAGTCAATTTAATGAATTTTACAGTATCCACTATAGTTGTCCGCTAGTAAAACAGTTTTATCAGTCATTATCCGTACAAACCAGCGCAAACACATAATGTTACCTCACGAAGTTAGCCATCAGTCTCCTTGCTTACGTTTAGCATACTAGCTTATTTCTGGTTCAAACCATAGACTGTATAAAAACAAGGAACGTAACGTGTCCGTGATGTCACCCGTAGACTCATGAAGAGCGTTTTTGAAGCTCAAAGTGTGCAGAGCGGGCCGTCGCCATCTTGGCAGAGCATCACCGTGCGACTCTCCTGGATAATCGAAAATGGGCAAAAAGGCGGGAGCTGGTTGCTGAAGCCACGCCCACCTAGCTCGACGGCAGTGTCAGCAGCGGCAATCCACCTGTCACTCAATTGGCCACACCCTTAATTATGCAGAACTTTAAGGCTTAATATTTAATTTAAACGGATAAGTTTAAAAAAAATCATCCCCCTCAAAGTTTTCACGAAGGGCAAAATTAGCTATATAGACCAAAATCATTTTTGGTCAACCAGGCTGTAAACATGTTTTTTTCTGCTGTAAAGTTGGGCATTTTAACATGGGGAGTCTATGGGACTGACTTCCTTTTGCAGCCAGCCTCAAGCAGCCAGTCGATGAATTGCAGTTTTAGTCACTTCATTGTTGGCTTCACTAGAGAGAATAGGAGGTTGCCGCTCGGTTCAAACACATATGGCTTAATTAAACCAATATTTCCACTTGCCATTGCCATTGAATCAGTTGTACAGTTCAGTTAGTAGATCAGAGGTGCTGGCCCATGGCTGGCTGGTGTGTGAATGAGTGGAGGCGGTGCTAATTTGCATATTCATAGATCCGCGTATAGTAAATGAGGCAAGGGTGTAGGGTTACATTCAAGCTATTTTAAGGCATGAGAAAATTGTTTTCACAAGAAAAAAAACATTTCAATATGTCATTTTGATGATCAAAGATGAGTTTTAAAGTATAAAAATTTTGACTACAGGGGGACTTTAACACCTCTAAACTGCATCTTGGTTTCAGTTGGAGCGTGACACTCTTTGTTATAATGAACAGCCAGACTTTGGATAATAAGTAGAGGATTCCCTGTGAATTACCCACAAATTTCCTTGCACTCAAGCAAACTTAAAAAATTTAACAAACAAATAAGGATTCCGTAGTCCTAAAAGTGTGATGTTGACACCAACCCTGTCCAATCAAAAGCACAAAGAAGGCCAGTTGTTTTGCCCCTGTACAGGGTTTCCAGGAAGTCGGCCTGGACAGGGTGGGTGGATTGTGGACTAGGCGGAGTCTGGCATTCATAAGTCTTCCAATAAAAAATGTCATGAGAGCTGTGCCCAAGTATGCAGTAACGAGGTGCAACAAAGACACTTTAAATGCATAAGTCATCAGAAGTGTGTTTGTAGTTAACTAGGGAATGATCAAATGAATAACACGTGTACAAAGAGTGTAAAAACAGGCATGCAAAGGCTGTCCAGATGAACTTGGTTTCCAGAAAAGAAAACACTGTATTTTCTCTTTATTTTTCATGTTTGCAGATGTTTTCACCTTAAAGAAATACAATCATATATGTATGAATAATGAGATATATAAAATATGCATTGATATTATAAACAAAATTAAATTAGGATTAAGAATAAAAGTATGATATTTAAAGCTTTAATCCCTGTGTGCATATCTTATTTTCCAAGGATTCCCATGAGCAATTTTACAATTATATACAGTTATTGTATTTAATGCAGCACAGGCAGCATTTAAAATGCATTTACACAGAATTAAAAACTGCAGAAATAAGAAATTTAATATTTTAAGCATTGGGTTACTAATGGCACTCCCCCAGGGTACTTTGTCACAAAATAGACATGTTTAACTTTAAAATTCTACTGTCAACTTCAGGAGGTCAAACTAATACAAAACTAGGTAAAACTAATACTACTGGTCATGGTCATTCTTGGGTGTCACTGTTAGAGAGACAAAATTATTCTTAGGTAACATTAATTAGGTAATAACTAAAATATAGTTCTTACAATAAATAAAAGAAAATTAACATTATATGCATTAACAGAATATGTCTATAATTATTGTTGCATATAGTCGAGAAAATGAACTATTATTTCCATTATATTTGATAAAGAATTTATATTAAGACCCAGATTTGTGCCTCAATACTAAGCAGTAATGGGAAACCAATTTGTAGGAGATGCTGAATATAGAGACATGAAACTGTGAATGAAAAATATTTAAATGAAATGAAAAAAATATAAATGATAAATGATTAAATCTGCTATGACAACAACAGATGACTGATCTCAACTGCATCTGAGGCGTGTCAACTTTTAATGTGGCATTGCATCTCTACACAAAATTTGGAGGCAGCACAGAGTCTCCTCAGGGCAATCGTAATGCCTTATTTTTAAAATTCAAATGACTGAAAAATGTTTTATCCCAGGTTTAGGTAAGTCCAGTGATATCATCCTGAAAGTTAAATCACTCAAGCAGCAATCCAACTTGACATTTTAGAATTTCACTTCTCTGCCCTTAAGTCTCCTTGTTGTCATGGAAACAGACTTTCCCTACTGTCTGTAAAGAGAAAGTAAGAGGAGGGGCTGGAGGGAGAGGAGGGCTGCTTTCAGGCAAATTATGTTTTTTTTTTTTTTTTTTTTTGAGGGATTGAGATTGTGTTTGTGATTGTTTCTCACCTTCTCTTCTCTTCAAAGTCACACTATGTACATATGGACACCCAATGGAAGTGATATACAGTTACAAGTATCTGAGAAGAATGACAGCATGTCTCTCTCTCTCTCTCTCTGTGTGTGTGTGTGTGTGTGTGTGTGTGTGTGTGTGTGTGTGTGTGTGTGTGTGTAATCTCTGTGTATGTCTCTCTTTTTGTGTTTTGAAAGAAATGGAGAGAAACGAGAAACATCCTAATTTGGCCTCCACGTACACCAAAAATTAAACTCTCTGATCAAAGACATCATATCAGTACCATACCCCAACCTTTATTGAAAAAAAAAAACACTTCATTTAATTGCTCTCTCTGTCCTGCCTGCAAATCCCCTCTTTTCTTAACAGAATATTCATTTGATAAATCTACTGGAGTTGTAAACTTTTTTTTTTTCATCGCTCTGTTATTCCATTCTTTTATATTTTTAATTTTGCACTCATCTACACTGATTATATTGTTTGGTTAGAGATCTTCATCTTAAGGGATTGCCTGGTTTTGTTTATTCTCTTCCCTCCTCTCTCGGGAGGGACAAGAATACCCTTACAGACTTGGAACATCAAGGTCATCATTATGAAATAATTGGTCTCCTTTTAATTAATGTGACTGGCCTGCTCGCTTAGATCTTCAATGCTACAAAACATCTGTCAGACTTTTGGACCCGTTTTGCCTCTGTAGTTCTTCCTGTATTTCCTTTTATGGTCTTTTCTTGTTCTTGTTTAGTTTTATTACTTTATGATTCCATGCACCTGTGTTCCCCTGATTGCCCTGTGTTTAAAAGTCCCAGTCTGTTCAGTTTGTGGTTGTCGGGTCTACTTGTTGGATGTTGTGTGTTTCCCATGTTCCTGTAGTGGATTTACCCCTGTGATTAAAGTATTAAAGATTGTGAAGGTTTCTCTGCATCTCCATCATTCTTCCCACAGTGAATCGTGACAGAAGACCCGACCAAAAACAGTCACCTCAGTGTTTTTCCCTTTGTTTTCTCGTTTTTCCCAGTGTCTTTTTTTCCCGTTGCCCTTCTTCGCCCCGAATACCTCCTCCTCCTGCTGGAGCAGGGGGATAAAGCTCTCAAGGACCATACTAGACTGTTCCTGCTACTAGCAAACACCACCATCTACACGGACAATGAGCTCTGTGCGTTCTACGAGCCGTTGTCCAAAGATGGTCCTTGAGAGGACTTCACCACATTTGTGGAGTGCCACTTCGGACCCAGTGCCCAGCCTACCATCTCTCGCCTGTGCAGATCAATGCCCGAGCCCACCACTGATGGAGAGCCGGAGCCCCCCGCGACCGATGGGCCATCGCCGCACGGAGCGACAGAGCTAAGGATGTTTTCTGTGTTCCTGTAGTGGATTTACCACTGTGATTCAAGTATTAAAGATTGTAAACGTTTCTCTACATCTCCATCGTTCTTCCCACAGCGAATCGTGACATCAAAGATTTGATGATGTTGAATAATTGGATCAATAATCAATAACTGTTGGATTTTTCAATGATAAAGTTAATAAGAAAAAGTTAGGGAGAATTCATTAGAAATAACGTCAGATAAATAACATTTTATGGCATTAATTTGTGCTATATCTTTGTTGTCACAGCAGGTCAGGGAAACAGGGAAAGCCAGATCTAATTGCAGCTTTAAATTTTAATGAACAAAAACAGAGTTATAATTCACAGGTAAAAAACACAACAGCTTCATAACAACAAAGACAATACTAAACAAAAATAGACCAGAACTGAAGGCTTAAATACAAATGATAATAATAAAAAAGTGCACAAGGAAATCAGTAACCATGGAAACAAATAAGCAATATGAACTAAGGAAAACAAAACATAGAAAACGTCTCCAGGTTACGTATGTAACCATGGTTTCCCGAAGGGAATGAGATGCTGCATTGGAAAACGCTATGGAAATGCCTTCAGCGTGACTACACTCTGAATCACATGTGCAATCAGTCCAATGGAAGGGTAAGACATCTCGGGCGGGTGACGTAAAGAACAGGAAGCTATAAAAGCGTGTGTGGTTGAAACCGGTGTCAGCTTCTAGGAATGAAGCAAGTGCTCGCAGGGATGCTGGAAGTATGGCCCTGAGACACAGCATCTCGTTCCCCTCGGGGAACCATAGTTACATACATAACCTGGAGATGGCCCCCTTCAGGAACTCGAGCTGCATTGGAAAACGTTATGGTAACAAGTATGCCCATGCCGCCAGACTTGCAAATCCCTGCCTAGTGTGGAAGAGCACAGCTAGGACGAGAGAACAGAAGAGCTAGGAGTGGCTCGCATATCTAGGTCATAGAATCTGACGAACCTGAGGGGCATGAACAATCCCGCTGTGTTGCAGATGTCCTACATGGACACACCTGCCAAAAAGGCCTTAGAGGCTGCCACACATTGAGTTGAGTGAGCCCTGACCCCCAGACGTGAGGGGAGATCACAGGACTCATAAGCAGTAGAAATGGCATCAACTACCCACCGGCTGAGGGTCTCTTTAGCAGCAGGAAGACCTCTCTTGGGGGGACTATAGCACACAAGCAGTTGATCCACCTTTCTTCACAGGACTGCTCTGCCTTTCTCCACAGGGCAGCTCTGTGGACATATTCACCCAGTGCTCACACTACAATTAAGCTTCTGCTGGTCAGGTTCCCTGAAGGTAGGAGGACAGAAGGTCTGACGTATGATAGGCTGTGGCATGATAGAGGGGACTTTAGGAACATAACCCGCTCGAGGGTAGAGAAAAGCCTTGGCCAAGCCGGGCGCAAAGTCTAGGTAGGAAGGGGCCACTGAGAGGACCTGCAGATCCCCTACTCTCTTTAAAGAAGATATCGCCAAAAGTAAAACAGTTTTAATGGTGAGAAAGTGATCAGAAATCTACTAGCTACTAGCAGCAGGCAGAACCCCTTCCCGGCACACTCTCTCTAGAGCTCCCGGGAGCAGAGCAACTGGGAGAAAGGCGTACAGACGATGCCTCGGCCACGTCTGTACCATGGCATCCAGCTCCACTGTCAGGCAAAGTCAGGGAAAACCAGAGGGGACAGTGCAATGTCATCTGAGTTGCAAACAGGTCCACCTGAGCCTGGCCAAAAATTCTCCATGTCTGCTTCACCACCTCGGGGTGAAGCCTCCATTTCCCTGGGCATCGGCCCCTGCCTCGACAGGATGTCTGCTCCCATATTTAGATGCCCAGGAATATGCACTGCTCTCAATGAAAGGAGTTTGTCCTGGGACCACACAAGGATCTGGTGTGCCAGCTTGTACAAGGGGTGCGAACGCAGACCTCCTTGATGATTGATGTAAGTGACCACCACTGTCTTGTCAGTGCGCACCAACACATGATGATCTCTTAGCTCCGGGAGGAAGTGCTTCAAAGCTCGAAACACGGCCAGAATCTCCAGGCAATTGATGCGCCACATGAGATGGCGACCGGTCCACAGACTGCAGGCAGGGTGGCCACTCATGACCGCTCCCCAGCCAGTGAGGGATACGTCCGTCGCTAGCATTACACGGTGACAAGGAGCTCCCAACACTGGGCCCTAAGACAAGAACCAAGACTTCCTCCACATGTCCAAGCCACATGACCTTGATCATGCAAAGAGGGTTTCCTCTTGGAGTGAACCCCTTGGTCTTGAGCCACCACTGTAGGGGTTTCATGTACAGCAGGCCAAAAGGTATGACGTTGGACTCGGCTGCCATCAGACCCAGCAGTTTCTGAAACTGCTTGAAAGTGAGTGACAGGCCTTCTCTGACTCTCGCAACTGCAGTGAGGATAAATTCAATCTGAGCATGAGACAGCTGTGCCTGCATCATGGTCGAATCCCACACCAAGCCCAGATAAGTGGTCCTCTGTAATGGAGAAAGCACACTTTTCTTGGCTTTTAGTCTTAACCCCAGCTCTTTCATGTGCGCGAGAACAATATCTTGATACCAAACTGCTAACTGCTCTGACTGAGCCAAAATCAAAAAATCGTCAAGGTAATTCAGAATGCGGATTGTGAGCATTCTGAACTTCAGACACGCACCAGCCTAACCTGCCACCGTATACCCCTTGCCCACGCAGACAACGCATAGACTGTGATTCAGAGGCGTTACCATAGCGTTTTCCGACGCAGCTCGAGTTCTTGAAGGGGAACCAGGTTTAACTAACCAAAAGTCCATAGAAAATAAAACAGAACTGAACAGAGCCAGTGTATTTGTGTTATGCAGAGCTGCAATGTTTTACTCCATCCACACAAAAAATTAGAAAATAGTAACACAAACAACTACAAACATAATACACTCACATGCCAAGACCCCTAATATTCATAATGACAGCATTAGCTATGCAAATCTGCTGCGGTTCAGTTGCCAGTTGTTACAGTAAATGCTTGAATCTCACATAAATGTATCCCTCATCTCACTGCACCAAGAGAATGTGTAACATTCAAAAGCAAAGAGCAAAGCAAACTGATACATTTCCTTTTCTATAAGGACAAAGTCTGTGTCCTTCTTAATAGGATAGGGGGTATTTACTGTAAGGTGTGTTCTTTATTTTGCTTCATGCAGGCATTTTTGACCTAACTGAAAGTCTTGCCCTGTGAGCTTATTCTCTCTTCAAAAAGACTAATGAAGTAAAACTTTTTGTCTAATGCAATAAACTGTGAAACAGTGGCGTGACTGACAAACCTTCAATAAACCAAACACTGTGGAGTAGGCTATAGGACATGTGAAACAAGAAACATTCAAAGGGCTGTCAGAAACAGCTTATATAAACCCAGAAGTGAATTTTGTATACAATAGATTTACCTCCACTGCTATAATAATAAATTTGGCAACAATGAAGTAAAATTTATTAACATTAGTTAACACATTAGGTATCATGTCCTAACAATGAACAATGATTTCACACGGCTCTGCCGTTTTAGCTCGTAAATGATGTTTGGTGTTTTCATTTATTCAATGAATGATTGTTAATTTTTTTTTAAATTATTATTTTTTTTCATTGATATTGTGTTTTATTTAAGTGATTCACTCATTACAAAGACAAATAAGTCTCATTATAATTGTATTGCTTTTACACCCACATTAACACACTCGTTAGGAAGGACTTGTTTAAACAAATTACTGTGTCACTCCACATTTAATGCCTAGTTCATCAAACCACCCACATAAATCTATTTCAGCTTAGTATCATCCCTATAATATTGAGACATATGTTTATGAGATGTGCTAGAAAAAATAAACAATGTGGGGTTGCTGAGGGGACACCTACACACAGAATTACACAATAATTCCAGTCTACTGGAACATTTAACACACATGGTGACAGCAGACATGACATGAACTAACAAAGCAGTATTGCAAGCAGCAGTACAGCCTAGTGGTGCTAACAGTGTCCCAGTATAACTGCAGAGGAAAATCTTCAACAGAGCCACTGGAGCTATGCGAGATATTATTATAACTAATGAAAACATGGTTCTGATAGATAGATAGATAGATAGATAGATAGATAGATAGATAGATAGATAGATAGATAGATAGATATGAATGTTAATTTGATGTCCAATACCGACGTCAGCTGACGTTGATATTTGCTATTTTTAGGTGGTGTAAACGAAAATCCAATGTTAATTCAATGTGAAATTGGCATCAAATACTGACGTCAACCCGATTTTCATTCTCAACCAGAATGCAACGTCTGTCCGGCGTCAACCTGATGTTATATTCATGTCCTGTGCCTGCTGGGACAGTCTGTGGCACTGAAAAGGCACTGACAAATAATTGTGGTTAAAAATAAATAGAAAAATTGCCATTGAAATATGGCTATATCAGACACTTGCACTTAACATTTCATGAAAATCAAGCTCAAATGGAGTTAACAAGGTTTTTGATCAGCGAATGAGTGTTATTGTATGTTATTAGAATGGCTGTATCTGAGGTAATACAGGTGCTGGTCATATAATTAGAATATCATCAAAAAGTTTATTTCACTAATTCCATTCAAAAAGTGAAACTTGTAAATTATATTTATTCATTACAGACAGACTGATATATTTCAGATGTTTATTTCTTTTAATTTTGATGTTTATAACTGACCACTAAGGAATATCCCAAAATCAGTATCTTAGAAAATTAGAATATTGTGAAAAGGTTCAATATTGAAGACACCTGGTGCCACACTCTAATCAGTTAATTAACTCAAAACACCTGCAAAGCCTTTAAATGGTCTCTCAGTCTAGTTCTGTAGGCTACAGAATCATGGGGAAGACTGCTGAATTGACAGTTGTCCAAAAGACGACAACTGACACCTTGCACAAGGAGGGCAAGACACAAAAGGTCATTGCAAAAGAGGCTGGCTGTTCACAGAGCTCTGTGTCCAAGCACAGGGATAACCGCACCCTGGAGAGGATTGTGAAACAAAACCCATTCAAAAATGTGGGGGAGATTCACAAAGAGTGGACTGCAGCTGGAGTAAATGCTTCAAGAACCACTACACACAGATGAATGCAAGACATAGGTTTCAGCTGTCGGATTCCTTGTGTCAAGCCACTCTTGAACAACAGACAGCGTCAGAAGCGTCCTGCTTCAAAAAGGACTGGACTGCTGCTGAGTAGTCCAAAGTTATGTGCTCTGATGAAAGTAAATTTTGCATTTCCTTTGGATATCAGGGTCCCAGAGTCTGCAGGAAGAGAGGAGAGGCACACAATCCACGTTGCTTGAGGTCCAGTGTAAAGTTTCCACAGTCAGTGATGGTTTGTGGTGCCATGTCATCTGCTGGTGTTGGTCCACTGTGTTTTCTGAGGTCCAAGATCAACGCAGCCATATACCAGGAAGTTTTAGAGCACTTCATGCTTCCTGCTGCTGACCAACTTTATGGAGATGCAGATTTCATTTTCCAACAGTACTTGGCCCCAGCACACAGTGCCAAAGCTTCCAGTACCTGGTTTAAGGACCATGGTATCCCTGTTCTTAGTTGGCCAGCAAACTCACCTGACCTTAACCCCATAGAAAATCTATGGGGTATTGGGAAGAGGAAGATGCGATATGCCAGACCCAACAATGCAGAAGAGCTGAAGGCCACTATCAGAGCAACCTGGGCTCTCATAACACCTGAGCAGTGCCACAGACTGATCGACCCCATGCCACGCTGCATTGCTGCAGTAATTCAGGCAAAAGGAGCCCCAACTAAGTATTGAGTGCTGTACATGCTCATACCTTTCATTTTTATACTTTTTAGTTGGCCAAGATTTCTAAAAATCCTTTCTTTGTATTGGTCTTAAGTTATATTCTAATTTTCTGAGATACTGAATTTGGGATTTTCCGTAGTTGTCAGTTATAATCATCAAAATTAAAATAAATAAACATTTGAAATATATCAGTCTGTGTGTAATGAATGAATATAATATACAAGTTTCACTTTTTGAATGGAATTAATAAAATAAATCAACTTTTTGTTGATATCCTAATTATATGACCAGCACCTGTACATGCATCACATTACGCTTTCATCAATTTACAGGTTATAACATTTATTTTAGCTACTGTATATGGCCAAAATCTCATGATATAAACAATGAAGAGCTATATGCACAGGATATTTAAAATATACAAAAGTATACTGGCTACAAATAGATGGCAAATGCTTACACTCTTCTCTGCTCTTCAAACACACAAAAAACATTAGCCTTTACAGTGGAAAATTATTTTAGTTTTATCTGGATGGCAAATGCTTATACCAGTTATTTATTTACCCTTGCAATTTGAACAAGCAGAGATCTGTCTCCAGGCTGTGCACATTGTGTCAATCTGAATGGAGGCGGAGTGAAGTTACAAGAATTTGCTGACAGTTTGAGGATCCAATGGCATTACAAAGTTCTACTGACAAGCTATTTTAAATGCTTTTCATTGGTTAAATACTTGTAAAACCCTCAAACAGACACAAGGAAGACCAATTGCACTGATTTAAAATAATAATACCAAAATATAATAGAGAAATGAAGTTTGGATAATTTTCCATGGCACACCTGACTGGGCTAACGAAAACTGGGGAAACGCCACCCCTGTTTTAAACCAAATTAGTTTAAACTTATGATATATGGTTTTCTGAGCATACAATTTGGAAGCATGTGCACAGAAAGCAGTTGTCACACATCATGTGAGTACTAAACTAAACTTGTGCTTACTAAATTTGCGCTTAAACTGTCAAATACACAAGTTTGTTAAAAACACACAAGTTACAAAAACTTGCATGAAATCGCGTGTTTATATTAGATCTGTGTGGCAGAAGCATAATATTGTGATGAATAATGAGAGGATGCAAGATGCAAGTAAACAAGTTAAATTATATTGATGGTCAGAGTACAGACACGGGCCGGGGACAAACACTCAGGTGGTGGTGGTGAAGCAGGGACGAGATGGCGATCCGGTGGTGGTACGGTGAAGAGCGTGAAGAGAACCCCAGGAACCGTGGAACATCCAGACGACACAAGGAACTGACGAAATCCAAACGTCACGAAGAACTGACGAAATCCAACGGAGAACGGGGCTCGACGAGACACAAGAACAGGACGCACACCAGGGAACAACAACACAACGATCTGACAACATGAGAGGGAATTTACTGACATATAAAGGGAGGTGAAATCAACGACAGCTGGTGACACTAATCAACACAATGAGTAACCACACCCACACAATTACACTCACACAGACACCTCAGTGTGAGACAGCCGATTCATGAACCGTGACAAATATATACTAAATAAATCATTAAATTATTTCTCTTTTGTCTCCTCTCAGGCTGGGGCTCTAAATAGTGTTCTGTGATTGTTAATGCAGCCACAGACAGACCAGGTAGCATGTTTTGCTCAAATCTTCGACAAAGACGTTAAAACTGCTATGCCACTGTAGCGAAAACACAATGTTGGCTCATTTTTTCACAAGCTTGCAGAGAAAGGCTTACAAAAAAACAAAAAACAAAAAAAAATTACTGATTTGTTCTTTTTCATGGTTTCTGGTTTGGTAGATGCACCAGGGACCAGATTATAGCACTTAAACATGAAAAAAGTCAGATTTTCATGATATATCACATCTAAGATGTGAGTGGCACCATTCATATTTAAAAGAATGTCTCTGGTTATGTACGTAACCTCGGTTCCCTGAAAGGAGGGAAAGAGACATTGCGTAGCTCACGCTATGGGGTTATCCCCCTCCATCCTCAAATACTGAAGCCTGATTGCATCACGCACCTGATTGCATCACGCTGGTTAATCTTACTAGCCAATGAGCGCTCGAGTTAGGGACGGAGCCATTTACTAAATAGGTCAGCACACCACATCATTACCTCATAATCTTTCGACTGTTCGAAAGGGTATAAGACTTTGAGAATTACAACACAGCAGTGCGCAATGTCTTTTTCTATTCCAATGTCCTTGGTTCCCTCCTTTCAGGAGGGAATAAACACAGAATCCTCATTGCTCTAACATAAGATTTTCAACAGCACACTTGTCGTGATCGGCTGCAGCCCGAGCATACGTATAAAGCTACTAACTATAATGCATCACCATATTAGGTGTGCCTCAGGTTCAAATTACGGAATCTCAAAGTTGTCAAATCTGGCAAAATTGTCTTGTGAAGACCATCTTGTCACCAGACAAATATCCTGAATCAACTTTTCCTGAAATCCTGAAACAAATTTCTTTAGCCCAAGCCCACGATGAAGCCAATTTTGAATGGAGTGGGAGTGGGTGTGTACTCCCCATGGACAGGATTCATTTTTAGAAGCACACGCCAATGCAATCGATTCCCCAATCCAATGTGACAACCACTGTTTTGATAGTGTAGCACCGGAAACAGACAAACAGCTGCTTTGCAAGTCTGAAATGACTAGTTCTATCCAGATAAGCATGCAGAGCTTGGACTGGGCATACAGGATGCAGTGCTGACTCTGAGTCTGGAGGAGCAAACCCAGCGTAATGACCTTTGCTCTAAATGAAGTAGAAAGCACTTTAGGCACATATCATCATCTAAGCTGCAGTCTGGCCATACAGTCATCCTTACCGAATTCCATACAAGCAGTGTACATAGACAGTGTGCGTCAAAATCGCCCACTCTCTTACCACATGCTAAAGCGAGTGAAAGTGCCATCTTGAATGAGAGCACATTTTAACTCTGCTGTATGCAACGGTTCATAGGGTGGCTCAGAGAGTGCACTAAGTAGCAGGGACAGATCCCAAAGTGGTAACATGTTAGGGCGAGATGGTAGATTGGGATTTTTGCCATAGTTGAAGTGATCTCATATGCAGAAACCCAGGCTGGCACATCACCGCTGCTGCTTCCATAAGCCCCAACAATCTCTGAAAGCACTTCAGAATCACCACTCTGAGCATTGAGAGTGCTGACCAAGGACTGTATTCATTCCTGAGAGAGACGCTCGCATTGATTGCGAGTCCAGATTCATTCCCCAGAATGTGATGTCCTGCATGGGGCGAAGACTGCTCTTTTGCACATTGATTTTCAGTCCTAGTAGCTTCAGATGTTCTAGAAGCTGAAACTTGTGGTTTTCAAGCACGTCCCGCAACTGGGCTATAACAGGCCAATCATCCAGATAATTCAGGACATATATTCTACTCTGCCTGAGAGGGGAAAGTGTGACTTTTACACATTTTGTAAAAGTTCTCAGGGTTAACGCCAACCCGAATGGGATAACTTTGAACTGATAAGTTCTACCTTCAGACGTGACTCTCAGAATTCGCCTGTTATGAGGGGCTATCTGCATGTGAAAATAGGCGTTTTTTAGGTCCACCAAGATAAAACAGTCCCCAGGCTAAATGTGCATGAGGATCTGTTTCACCGTTATCATTTTAAATGAGTGCTTTGCCAGCCCACGGTTCAGCGATCTCAAATCTAAAATAGGGCATAGACTCCCATCCTTTTTGGGGACTAGAATGTATCGACTGTAAAGGTCACTCTCCATGTTTCCCGGGAGAACTGCTTTTATTGCCTGCTTTACCAGGAAAGAATGAATCTCTTTTTGCAAATCCAGTGCATCCCTGTCCGGTACATCTGGCATCATCACACTGCTGAAACAGGGTAGTCTATGTGCAAACTCAAGCATATACTCATTTGAGACCATGTTCAACACCCATTCTGACACTCCTGGAAGTGTGCACCACGTGTCCATATAGCAAGACAGGGGTTGAAGCACCTCGTGACACATCCAAGACCACCACCTGAGGGGCATTGCTGATGTCTTCAGCATCGACTGGCCCACCAGCATGTGCTGGGGGAGCACTCATGCTCAGACTGAAAGAGCACGTGGGGAGAACGGGACTCTGCTTGTAACACTCGTTTGGGAGCAAAAATGAGGAGGCAAAGAGCTCTGATGTTGAACACTGTTTGGTTTGTTTTTTATTGCAAACTTTATTGGCACTGAACATTCCAAACATTTCCCTCTGTTGCCTGCAACATTTAAGGGGGCAGACAGGTGCAACACAGCAAGACAAACTTTCTTGCACAATGGATCGTTGTTTGTTTTTTCCGGGTAGCCGCTTCCCCCTCAGACCCCAGCTCTCCTTTGACTATTCCCAACTTTGAGAAGCTCCGCTCGCCGTAGGCATTGGACATCATCATGCACAGATAGATGCGCAACCCAATTTCGACGTTTTGAAATGTCTGAAAAAAGATTCAACGATGACAAAAGCTTGTACATGGTAAGCTCTGCTGATTCGTTTACGGTCACCGGTTTCTGAGTGAGCATAAATGCAGCATACTGTATCAGCTAATTTTGACCGATTAATACAATCAGTTAAACAGTTTTTTTTTTTTTTTTTTTTTTTTTTTAAATAATTTATTTATTTATTTTCAGTAATTTATCAAAATATTTAAAAAGGTTTGCTGCATGGTTTAAAAAAAAGGGTTTTTAGAGAGAGAAAAAAAGAAAAAAGTCACATTTTAATATTTCATTCAGAAATAGACCTAATGCAGACGCAAAATGTTTACAAACATTAGGCTATAATAAACAATGTAAACATAGCCAGGCTTTTTAGTTCCCCTCACTCCACAACAAATCCTTTCGATGAACAGTTTTTAGAAAAGAACAAGAATTAAAAATATAAAAAGCTATAGCAATATAAACGACAAGCCAAAATGAATTCATTTAGGCTAAAACGAAACTGAAACCAATGTTGGGTCTCTCATTCGACACAAAATCAAATGTTTCCATATTCGCTATGTATTTGAATGCCAAATTATTATTTATTATGTACTTCACTCACGTTCCAATATCCATGTAAAACTAAATGCTTTGCATAACATCACAGCGGTACGCTGATAACACTTAATGGAACAGATTTTTCTACATATTTAAACTGAGCAGTGTGTGTTTTTGTTTTTTTCTTCATGTTTGACTAGCTGTGTTTTATTATTATAATAAACAGGCTGCATTGTCAAGGTAGCAATGTTTAACTGTGTGTGTGCATGCGGCGCCGGTGCAATCACTTGATTTTTTATGACTCCTTTTAGTCATAAAGATAGTCTGAATTAAAAGGTTTGCCTTTATTTGTGTATATTCACAATAAAAACAAATCTTTGTGTTTTTCGTTCATTTTCTTAATTTATGATTTCAGTAAAAATATATTTCTCGTGTAGGCCTATTTATTCATTATATTTATATAGGCCTATATATAGCCTAGCTTTATTATGTTTTTCTTTTAATATTTTTAACGGGTCACAGACACTTAACCTTTCTAATTTAATTTAATTCTAATTTAAAATAATCTTGTTGGTTAACGGTTAATAATCGGTTAACAAGCATCGGTTGTCGTTTAGGGAAAATAACCGAAATGAACATCCCTAGTTAGGTCAGTAACTTCACAGAGCAAAGAATATAGAATAATAGTAACTGTATAATAAGTACGTAACGATGTGTATAGGCACCCGAAAGTCAGACTCCAAATTTCATTCTAAGAATTATTTTGAGGTTAATATAGCTGTCATGAATCAGACCTCTCTGGCTCTCTCCGATGGACTCCATTCCCCAGAACCCCATACTGAACTAATTACCTGGACAGGTGTTGCTCATCACTGGCCTATTCAACCAGCGTTCACACTCACACTCTTTGCGAAGTCTTGTTTTGCCCTGGCTGACATTTCTGAGCATTTTCCCCACCATTCTGAGTTGATTCCGTGTATGACCCTAGACTGTTTGACTTCTCTGATTCTCTGCTGTCTACCCTTGTGATCTTGCCTTCTGGAACTTTGATTGTTTGCTTGTTGCCCTGACTCCTGCCTGGTATAGTTTCTGCCTCTGTCTTGCCTCTGACATTCCTGCTGTTGTTGTTTGACCATTTCCTGTTGTTGACCTTGCTTTATAATAAAGTACTGCAAATGGATCCACATACTTCTGACCGAACATTACAATAGCAAAGGAAAACTGTTCAGCTTCCAGAAAATTCTTGTCTGTTTTCATCTAGGCCTATTTCAGGAATGGGCCTAATGCTGCACCATCAATAGCACCCACCTTAATCCGGCCCTGTTCAGATGGTATGGCAAGTGTAAAAACATGAATCGGATATGGGTCACAACTGAAACAACGTGTAACGGAAAGCCAAAAAAATCTGATATACCTGTAGGCAACAAATCAGAATTGGGCATCAAGACCTGCAGTGTAAACGAGGCCAAAGTGGAGTGGAAAGCAACCCACGTTTCAGTTCCTTGACCTAGTTTTATGTCTCCCCTTGATTATGGCATTTGGTTCAGGGGTGTTTCATTAATTATCCTCATCTGTATTTAAGTTCCAGTCTGTTCAGTTTGTGTTTGTGCTGTCTGGACAATGCTATGTGTGTCTCCAGCCTTCCTTTGTGGATTACTTACTTGTGGGCTTAATAAAGACTGTTAACCTTCTTCTTTGTCCTTATCTTCATGTTCATCTAGACAATAATAGTGACACAAATTAAGTTTATCGTGAATAAATGTAACAAAGTACATCAAATAAAATAAGCCTACAAGAGTACCATTTTACCCATCCCACATCCCACAATCTTGTAAGTAAGTATTAACTGATGGTCTTTTTTCCGTAATATTTTGTATATTATTATTATTAGCCTATTATTATTGGTTATATTTTTATATTTGTTGTTCTGTATTTGATTTTTTTCCCACCTTCATTTCAATCTCTTTACTTAACGTGCTGGTGTGTGTTTCCTGTACAACTCACTGTTTAGCCACCATAGTATGATACATTGCTGTGGAAACAAACTACCTAGTCACAACTGTTTCACATCTCCATTGTTTGAACCATATTAGTTCAGCAATATAGGTCCATTGTTAATTATACACACGTGGTAGAGTAATAACATCTGCTACCAAGAAAGTTATTTACTTTTTAAAAGCATACCTTTAATCTTGAACTATATCCAGGCTAGTGGAGAGCTTCTGCTTCATTTTCATCATTGGGCTTGAGTGTTGAACAAAAAAAATAGGATAAAAAAATGTAAATACTACTGGTTTGAATGATGTACAGTGGAAAGAAAAAAGGCACCACATTCCCATTTAAAAGCTATGCATTTTTTCTGCCTTCAGTGCAAAAGGCGAAGTACTATTATTACTTCCCTGTCAATATATTTGGCCATCATTTTGACCAAAACCTGTTTATCATCTGCATGCAGATAATAGTTTACTGGGTTTTTAATGCGTACAGTAGAATGGCGTTAGACCCCAGTCAGACCAAACAAGATTTTTAGGTCTGAAAATGCGAGGTGCACTATACTGCCTTGCAGTACAGTGCGCTGCGGGTTTTTATGTTGCTAGGTGACCACCAAATCAGCTGTCCTGTCAGTCTAATCAAAGTTTTATAGCCTAAGCGCTCTAAAATATTAGTTTTTTTTGCTGTTAAGCAAACTGTCATATTAGCAAAAACCTTAAAAGTACAGCTCCGGGTAACCCGTGACAGACACCAAAAGTTTCTCCTCGATCATTGCAGTCTCCGGACTTTTTAAGCAATGGTAATCTTTCATCACCACAACAGAAGGCCCACTTCTCCATTCATTCGATTGGACAATGCAAAAAAAAAAATGCCAATGACGTCGGGCACTTTTCTGCTCAGAGTTGCTTTTTTTATTCTTTTGGACGGTGATAAAAACGCAAATGACGTTGGACGATTATCTGGTGGGTGTTGCTTTTTTTTCAAATTGAGTATCGGATGTGCAGAATATGTTTTCTTTCAACAGAAAACAATTAAAAAAAGGTGCCTCTCACTGCAAAAATCCTATAGTATATAGGACTATATATATCCTATAGTAACTCACTGATTACAATTGTAGATCAGTGCTTCCCAAACATGTCCTGGAGGCCCCCCGCCGATCACTTTTTGTACACAGTAAAATAGACGGTGTTAATTAAGCAGTGTTACTCTCCATTTACTCAGCAAATAGTGAAAAATGCCCCCTAGTGTTGGTGAAAATGATCAGAGTTGAATTCTGCATTGTTAGCTTTACATAAGTTCTCTTATCGCCATTTTATTTTGCCTTGCGCCAAAAGGTAAGTGCTTTTAATTAATTTATTAAAACATAAGTTTAATATTTGATGTTAATAATTGTGCTACTATTAATGCATAAGTTGTAACTTTGTGTAATTTGATTGGTTTAAACTCGGAAATATTGAATAGGTATCTAATAGGCAAGTCAGAATGTTGGAGAAATGTGCTTTTTCATCTCAATGTGGTAATGATAAAGTTTGGATGATGTCAGTAATCTTATTTAATTTGAATTTCTGCTGTATTTAGCTTTGCTATATCCGCTTAATTAGTTTTTTAAACGTTTAATTGTGTAACATCACAATGGGGCATAAGCTGACACATTTTTATAGAAATGATATGATGTTATGTAAACCGTTGGCACAATATAAACTATATATTTGCTACTGTTAAGCTCACAAAAGACTAAATATGTCCAATGGCATTAATTAGTTGAATTAATTAGATTAATTAGTCGAACGCCACCATTGCATCTTTATAGAAGCCACGTAGATGACGCTATGGGATTAGCGTTAACTTGGCTCAACGCTGCGCGACGAAGAAGCCAATGGGGAAGGACGGAACATCTCATTTAAAAATAGCCGCGTCTTTGTTTTTGTTAATTTAATTGCCTATATACCCTAATAAGCACTCAAGCGCACACAAAAAAGTCTTGCCACAGCGCACCGGCAAATATAATAATTATGAATGTGTTAGGGAAAAACAGCAAGTACACTGCATTAACTAAGTCTGCGACAGTGACTCATCTCCACAGAACCTGTTTGCATGTTTCATACGGATTACATAAAGTGAGAATATTTGTTTTCTGTTTGAATTAGTTCATTTAATAGTTTCACTCTCTATCGATATATTTTTCATGTCTGTAATAAGGCAAGCATCCACGGAGTTTCGAAGTGACGCGGTCAAGTTCACAGAGTCCAAGACGGCAGAAAGCCCATCATGTTTGCTTTAATTATTTTAAGTGCAACATTTCGTTGCTATTCTGAGTGCACATGAATAAACAGAGTCTTTACAGATACAAAAGATGCATTACTCTTATCTGTATGACCAAAAATGATGAAGTATTTTAAGAGCAAATAGATCGCACCTGTGCATCCATCTGGCCTGCAGTAGCATTCAGCTTCCACACTCCGCACAAATGTGCACACTTTTTTTTTAGACTAACATTAGATTGAGCTGCCATGTAAAGTTGCTACTACATACATATCTTAGATGATAAACCATATTTGAGGTCGATGAATGTTAGGTGAGCATATGGATGTCCTGCCCAATGTATTGTATTACCACAGACCAGCCGTTAACGATTTGTCCATCACGGACTGCATGATTTCGCCACTTCATGTGGATTTTGTTCTTTTTTCTTTCTGCGACTAAGCGACTAATAAAATGTTGTTAATATGCAAATAAACAGCCTTTTAATTAGAAAAATAATCATGGCTGATTATTCATGCAAAGTAAGTCATGCAAACATAAAAGAAAACCAAACTGGACGCAGCTATATATTAAGGATATAATCAAACATTTGGAGTTGGGATAACCTCCAAACCAAACCATTTAAAAAAAATGTTCCTTTAATTTTTATATTCTGAGGTAGATTACTGGCAACAGCACTTTTAGGATATTTCAGATTTGATCTTAGTGACTTAGGAGTCATCTTCACTACTCCTAACGTTTCACAGATTTAGGAGCTAATTTTAGCGCTAAAACGCTTTGTGAAATACTCTTAAAGCAAAAATTTAGGAGTCCTAAATTTAAGACTGACACGCCCACTATTTTTACGATTTGCTCCTAAATCAGCAAGTTAGGAGCTACTTTTAGCCTTAAGATGTTTTGTGAATACGGGCCCTAATCTATAACAATACATGTTTCACTTTATACTTTTCAGCTACTATAAGTCTTTATACTTAAGTCTTTGAGAAAATCTGTTATTATACATCTGAAATGGATGCAGTCACCACATAACTTATGTCTATAAATGTCAAAAATGTACTGAGGTCAAAGGGATTTCAAATCAATGGATTTATTAAAAACAAAATAGAAAATGTTCAATTCAGGTTAATACAGCTACATATAGCCAAAAATGTAAATACACAAAAGTACCAAAAAAAAAAAAAGAAAGAAATGTAAGATTGTAGGATTTCATCATGTGAAAGTTGATGTGTGTGAAAGTCTCATCTGTAGTACATTAATGTCCAAACACTGTCCGTAGCTGAAGTTGGCTGATTGCAAATGAATAATCCAAACCTCTCGTAATGAAAACAGGCCACAGCTCTCAAACACCAAAAACAGCCCAGTCTCATGTCAAAAATAACTTTAAATCCATATTCAAACTGGACCATGATGTGGTAACCTCAACAATAAAAAGTCCTTCTAAAATGCATACAAATACACTGTCTTAAACTCTTAGCATCAATCCAAACATAGGTCATAACTACATGTTCCATCTCTGCAAGAGACATCAGCAATATACACTTATATATATTAGACTTTAGACTGGGCTTGAAATGACACATTTCCCAACCAGGGCACAGCACCATGTTTTCAGCAGGTTAGCCATGCTGGCTACTGCTGCTTGCTATTGCTAACTCTTCTTCTTCTTCTTGTATGATTTAATGGCGGTTGACAAGCCAACTTATGGTGTATTACCGCTACCAAATGGACTGGAATATGAAGCATTAACGGGAAGGAAGGAAAAAATAAATAAATAAATAAATTTAAATAATTAAATATAAATAAATATATAAATAAATGATAATAATTACATAAATAAACCAACCGGTAGTATTAATATGAAATTTATATTCTGCTTTCCAATCCTGTTATCTTCAGATACCTAAGAATTTCTCTCATAGTACTTGTCTGCCCTGAGGCACAACTTAAAAGATTTGATATAGTAAAATTAATTATTCCTATGTTTCTCAGTTTCTTAAATAACTCTTCTCTTTCTTTGGAATATACTGCACAATGTAGAAGTACATGCTCAATATTCTCTGCTTTACTGCATGTTGTACATAATCCTGACTGATGTTTCCCTATTGTGAATAATGAATGATTTAAACCAGAATGTCCAATTCGAAGTCGAGTAATTATTATGTCTTCTTTTCTATTGTTAAAACATATTCTCCCTTTTCCAACTTGTTTTTGGATATTGTATAGGTGTCTGCCCTTTAAATTATTGTCCCACATTTCCTGCTAGTTTTTATTCATGTGTTCTTTAATTGTTCCTTTTATTTCTACTTTGCTCAGTGGAATTTGTACCTCAACGTTCATAAATTTCAATGCTTATTTGGCCAGTTTATCGACGATCTCATTCCCTAGTACTCCTACATGTGCAGGTACCCATAGGAACCTCAGGTCTATACCCATTTCCTGAATCCTAAGCAGATTTATAAGTACTTCATAGCTTAAATCCTTTCTTGATGTTGATTGTTCACTTATTAAACTATTTAAAGCTGACAAGGAATCAGTACAGATGACTACCCTAGTAGGCTTAACTTCCTCCACCCATTGAATAGCTAATAAAATTGCTTTTAGCTCTGTTGTAAAGACTGATACAAAATTAGTTGTCCTTTTCTGAAATTTGACTTGTAATCTTTGGATATATACAGCTGCAGATGAATTTCCTGATATAGGATCTTTAAAGCCATCTGTGAAGATATGGAGCATTGAAGAGTAATTTTGATCTAGATATTGGTTTCTCATTCTTAACCATATATTGTAGATGAAAATCTACTTGAGGCATAGAAAGCATCCAAGGAGGAATATTTGGCATTACAACAGAGGGACTAACTGAGATTTCTGTAATACCTAAAATCGTAGCATCTCTAGTTGCTGTCCAAACAAAACTTTTGATTTAATTTTTCCCATATTCCCAGCGATCCTTCAATATGTCCTTTACAGGATGTAATTCTGAATGCCCTTTTACATTTATCCAATAATTCATAGTTAATTTCAATTTTCATAAACTTATGGGCATTTCTCCCATGGTTAGTCCTGCCTTACATGTTTCCCTGTGTTCTCTTCTTTGCCTGCTTGCCTTGGATTACCTCTCTTGTTTAGCCCTGTTTGGATACTGTCTGCCCCTGCCTGGACCTTGCTTGTACCTGGATTATCCCTCTAGTCTCACCCGGCTGGATTACATTTGCCGTGGACTGACCCTCGCTTGTTTCTTGGACTGCTCTAGCCTTGCCTTCTACACACCTTTTTGCCATCACCTGATCTATGCCCGTTTCTGATCACGTCATGTCAATAAAAGCTTTGCATATGGATCCGCACGTCTCCCTTCTTGATTGCCCCATTACTGAAGTCAAGTTGCATATTTTATTTAAATTATTTTATACAGCCAACAGATTATATGTGTGATCTGTTCTCACACACTGTTTAAAATTGTTTATTTATTATTGACCTTAAAACCAATATATTTCTCACATCACCATAGAGTGAGAGAGAGAGAGAGCAAAAATCCCCTGCCTTGGAATGCAACCAGAAATATGGGGCCCCAGATGAGACAACCCTCCCCCGGATGTCAGAACAGACCATAAAATCTTTCACCCTAAATTCGCCTGTCACCGGATGGTCATGCATAGACAACATTTGTCTTTCACCCTGAGGACAGCTAGCGCCTGATGGTCACGCACAGAAAACAAACGTCTTCCGTAACAGATGACATAACCACTATCTTATTTCATGATATATTGCAAACGGATGTTATAGCACATCCGCAGTACAACAGCCAAGCATGATATATTATAAAGCAGCTGGCGCGTACCGGAGGTCTGGTGTCTGTGTTTAAATCAGGTGACCGTAACAGTCGACATAACCACTATCTTATTTCATGATATATTGCAAACGGATGTCATAGTGCATCCGCAGTACAACAGCTAAGCATGATATACTATAAAGCAGCTGGCACATACCGGAGGTCCAGTGCCTATATTACAAACAGATGTTATAACACTTATCATAAGGTTAATCCCTAATGACATGATATATTACAAAACAGATGTCATATCACAGCTGACGATCATTCACGGATGTTGTAAATATTGAGTAATTTCACAGCTGATGACATAAAAGCATGATTTATTACAAACAGATGTCATATCATGTCATAACCACAGCTGCGACCATTAAAAGGTCAAAAGGTCAAAGCCATGTGGGTGGGGGAGGGGTAAAGTTAATTGTCTGTTAATTGTCACACCTTTTGCAAGGTGGGTGAAGCTGTAATCTGCTGATTGGTCAGAGCTAAACTCTGCAGGACAGCGGCACTCCAGGACCGACGTTGCCTATCCCTGTCGTAGAGTTTGGGGAAGACAGGCTAAATCAAATGATTCATTGTACATATTTTACAAAAGGTGAGCTAACTGACTAGAAAATTTATTTTATAAAATCATCTGGAAGGCCATCTGGCACAGGGCTATTGCCACTTTACATGGCTGAAATGGCATCACAAACCTCATTTAAAGAAATAGGGCTGTCCAGAAACTGCAGCATCAGTACTGATGCGAGGTAATAAGAAATCTTAGAAAAAATTATTAAAGTCCACATAATCAGAGGTTTGTTCAGAAGAATACAGTAACCAATAAAATTCTAAAAATGAATTATTGATTTCATAATGATCTGACAGTAGGGTATTGTGTACTGTAATAGCTGGGATGATATGGGAAGCAGAGGATTGTCTAAGCTGGTGGGCTAGAAGCTTGTTTGCCTTCTCTCCATACTCATAATAGGTATGCCTTGATTTAATCAGCATCTCAAATTGTGAAATGGACTGTGAATCTTTTATGGTGACAATTGAGAGAACAAGGAAAGATTTTAGCTGTAAAGTTAAACATAAACACAACAAAAATATACTTCCCTGGATGAACACGGACATACTCAAACTAATGAAAGAGAGGGATCGTGCGTTAAAAAAATGCCATTAAAACTAAGTCAGCTAGTGCTAAAAATCTATTTACAACACTGAGGAATAAGATTGTTAAAGCTATACGCAAAGCCAAAGCAGATTTTTTTTTTTGACTCTAATAGAAAATGCAATCCCAAAATAATTTGGAACCAACTGAAAAAACTTGTAGGATAGGACACAAAAACGACTTTTAGAAATTCAGATAAATAGACAAATTTTAAATAACACAAACAAAGTTGCAGATGTCTTCAATAATTTTTTTATTGAATCTGTATCCACTAATGCCCAAACCTTACCATCTAACAATCTAAATATTTGTCTGATAAATAACTCGGAGCCAATTTTCAACTTGGGCACAGTCACAGAATCTGAAGTCTTACAGACAATAAAAACATTAAAAGCTTCCAGAACTAGAGACATATTTGGCATAGATATGTGTATTCTGAAAGAACTCAGTTCCACATTATTTACACCAGTCACCAAAATGGTCAATCTCTCCTTTATTGAGGCAGTATTTCCAAGTGTTTGGAAGTCAGCTGCTATTGTTCCAATTCTCAAAAATGGAGATCCATTGTCAGTGGACAATTAAAGACCCATCAGCATTATATCTACAGTGTCAAAAGTTGCAGAGAAACTAATTTCACAACAAATAATAACACATTTAAATACCACTAAATTTTCTCTTCATGCAATGCAATTTGGTTTCAGAACTCAACACTCCACAGAAACTGCTAATTGTTTTTTCATTGAAAATATCAAACATCTACTGGATAAAGGTGGTGTGGTTGGAGCTGTGTTTCTCTATCTAAAAAAAGCTTTTGACACTGTAAATCATAAAATATTATTAATCAAATTAAGCAAATTTAATTTTTCCTCAGATGCAATAAAATGGGTAGAATCATATCTATCGAATCTCTCACAGTCAGTTAGGATCAGTGATTACCACTCACCACCCCTTGTCATGTCCACAGGGGTTCCTCAAGGTTCTATTTTGGGGCCACTGCTATTTTCACTTTATATAAACGTTCTCCCTTCAGTTTGTACAGACGTCTATATTTAGATGTACGCAGATGACACAGGCATTTATACCCATGGTAAAAACACAAAACAAGATGCTGAAAAACTTACACAGTCTATGACCCAAGTCTCTGAATGGCTAAATCAATCCTGCTTAAAACTTAATGTAAATAAAATGTTTCAATGTTTTGTTTTGTTTTCTAAATAAAACATTGCAAATAATCAGGGAGATATTTATGTGACAGGGGAAGAATAAAAGTTGTGTCAGAATTTAAATACTTATGAATCATAATAGACTCTAAACTAACTTTTAAATCACAGATTGAAAAGGTCAGCAATCGAGTCAAATTTAATATTGCAAATTTTCGTCATGTTCATCCTTGTGCCATTTTACAAAAGCATAAGTTTTTAAGTTGGGAAAATGTCATTAAGTATTCAAACCTTTGTCTGTTATACAAAATCATCCATGGTCTGTCATCTCCGCCACTTAGTCAGTTTGTAAACATTAAAAACACCTCACAGAGAGTAACACGAGGGTCGGGCCGAGGAGACTGTGTTGTTCCTCTGAGGAAAAGTGTATTTAGTCAGAGTGCCTTTTCAGTTACAGCAACAAAGGAGTGGAACTCTGTACCTCAGAACATCAGAGAACTGTCAACGTACACTCTATTTAAAAATAATCTAAAAAACTGGTTCGTAGTACATCAGATATTTCAAGATTAATAAGAATATGTATTTTCCCTCAACCCAACCTGCTGTTTGTTTTATAGTAAACTTGTACATTGTATTTGGTAACAGGATTTGAAGAATTATATCTGTTTTACTGTTTTTTATATTTGTATTGTTCTCTGTAATTTTTATATTGTGTTTTTAGGTTTTAAGATCTGTCCAGGGACAACGGATGAAAAATAGCCTTTTGGCTAATTCTGGTGCATTTACAGTAATATTAATTAATGCACACTGTCTCTGTCAAATAAATAAATAAATAGTTAGTAAGCGAACATTCAGCCTCCAAAGTGGTCCAGTTGTGATCTACACTCAAACCTTAGGCCTAATGTACGTAAGAGGAGAATGATCTGAAATAGCAATTGCTTTATAAGTACAATCCTGAACCCATGGTAAGAGCTTGTTGTCAATTAAAAAATAATCAATGCGAGAAAAAGACTGATGGACGTGGGAAAAGATCACCAAACATCTGTGACAGCATAAGAAAGGAATTTGTTATTTTTGCTGACTTTGTTATTTTTGCTGACTCTGTCAAGTTGAGGATTTAGGCAAAGATTGAAATCTTCCCCAATTTTCAAATAACTTGAATGTAAATTTGGTAAAACAGAGAGGAACTTCATGAAAAAAATCACATCATCAAAGTTAGGCGCATAAACATTTGCCAATACCACAGGGGTGTTAAACAATAGCCCAGATACTATGATGTATCTACCATTACTATCTACTTACCTAACATTGTTCGGGAGGCAGACACACTCTTGCAGTTTAAATCTAGATTAAAGACCCATCTCTTTAACCTGGCTTACACATAACATACTAATACACTTCTAATATCCAAATCCGTTAAAGGATTTTTAGGCTGGATTAATTAGGTAAACCGGAACCGGGAACACTTCCCATAACACCCAATGTACTTGCTACATCGTTAGCTGAATGGCATCTACGTTCATATTAGTCTGTTTCTCTCTTATTCCGAGGTCACCGTAGCCACCAGATCCAGTCTGTATACAAGTCAGAGGGTCACTGCAGTCACCCGGATCCATTATGTATCCAGCCCAGATGGTGGATCAGCACCTAGAAAGGACCTCTACAGCCCTGAAAGACAGCGGAGACCAGGACTAGAGCCCCAGAGACAGATCCCCTGTAAGTCCTTGTCTCAGACGACCACCGGGACAAGACCACAGGAAACAGATGATTCTTCTGCACAATCTGACTTTGCTGCAGCCTGGAATTGAACTGCTGGTTTCGTCTGGCCAGAGGAGAACTGGCCCCCCAACTGAGCCTGGTTTCTCCCAAGGTTTTTTTATCCATTCTGTCACTGATGGAGTTTTGGTTCCTTGCCGCTGTCGCCTCTGGCTTGCTTAGTTGGGGACACTTCATTTACAGTGATATTGTTGACTTAATGGAAATTATTGCACAGATACTATTTAAACTGAACTGAGCTGCATGATGACATCACTGAATTCAATGATGAACTGCCTTTAACTGTCATTTTGCATTATTGACGCACTGTTGAATAAGGATAGCAACTCCCCTTGTGTGAAAAGATTGTGAGACCCATCTTCTGCATAATTTAGTGTGGTCAGATATATTGAGATGTGTTTCCTGCAAAAATACTATTTTAGCTTGTAAGCTATCCAGGTGTTATAACTTTGTTAAGCTTAGAAAGGACAACCAAGAGAACAAGCATAATGCTGAAATAATAACCCTGTGTTTCCATGCAGTGGGAAGTGTAAGTGTTCTTGATATTTTATTTTTATGACGCAATAAAAAATTCTGAGAAAATTCAGATACATTTTTGATCATCAAATAACATATCTCATCGTTTCCTGGCGAAGTTTTTTTTAACTCTACCGACAGCTCTCTTTAATTCATTTAGTGAGAATTCCATATCAAGATGTACATTGGAAGGCCTTTTCTCAATCCTAATATTTGGATGTTCCTTTATACCTTTTTATCTATTTATTTTAATTTCTTCTGATATATTATTATTGCTATGTACTTTAACAAACACCTCTGCTAACATTTCTGCTTTATCAGCATTAGTCACAGCTATTCTTTCCCCGTTATTTAAAACAGGCATTCCAAAATGTCTCTTGAAACCACCCATCTTTCTTAACATACCCCATACTTCACTGACATTAACCTCCTCCCCTATAGAATTACAATAATTTCTCCAGTATTTTTTTTTAGCATCTCTAATTACCCTCCTCACATTCGCTTTTGCTTTTTTTATATAAAATAAAATCATCAAATATAAACGTCTTCCCAACCTTTTTAAAAGCCTTATTTCTGGCTTGTATTGCTTTGTTACATAATTCAGTCCACCATGTTCTTTCTTATTTCCCCTTTACTCTTCCCAATAACCTCTTCAGCTGTACTGTACAATACTTCACATAATTTCTTATTATATTCTTCTACATCCTCCATTTCCTCATTTATGCTCAACTCTTGAAACTTAACATCAGTAGTATATTTAAATGCTTCCCAATTTGCGGATTTAAATTTCCATCTACCTATCTTTTCCTCTAAATCTTCACTAACATCACCTATTTTACAACAAATCACATAGTGATCACTTCCAATGGTAGAGTCCTCCCAAACATCCCACGTGCATACCCCTGCTAGACTTTCTGACACCAATGTTAGATCAATATAAGAACAGCTTACCTGAGCCAAGTCAATTCTAGTAGCTCTACCATCATTCATACACACCAGACCTTTCAAATCCATAATTTCTTATATTATCTTACCATTATGATCGTGTTATCACTTCCCCAAAGAGTACTGTGTGCATTAAAATCCCCACACCATATCACTTTTTGATTACCTTTTCCCAAGATACTTTCTAACACTTCTTTACTAAGTCTATTGCAAGGATTATAATTATTAATTACAGTGATATACTGTCCTCTTAAAAACACCTCTACTATGATTGATTCATATTCATCACTCACTTCTATAACCCTATGTGAAATTTCATTTCTAACAAATATTGCCACCCCTCCACCATTACATGTCTTTCTATCTCTTCGAATAGATATACTGTATAACCTTGTATTACAAAATCTAAATGTGATTTCAACCATGTCTCTTGAAAGCATATTACATGAGGTTTGAATTCTTTATCATCTATCACCGTTTTAAATTCTTGCCCATTAGAGATTAAGCTCCTTGCATTCCACTGTAGAACTGATATTACCATTAAGCGCCTCCATGTGATGCCTGTGTATCTGCTATTTGACCCTTAAGTTTTTCATTGACTTGTTCCAGAGTAATTCCCTCAATCTGAAGATGTTTTTAAGCTGCCTTGATTATGATTTTTATCCTCTCAGTTCTGCTTTCAGTTTGTGCAGCACAGTTTATTACCTCAGCTAGAAAAGTCATGAACTCAGCTTTTCCAATTTTTAGAAAGTCTTCATTTAATTTGTGTTGCGATGATGGCCTACTATTCTTGTTCATTAGAACTGATGTACCATTTCCTTGCCCAACTTCTGTCTGTTTAACCTTTTTAACAGCCTCGCCATATGATATTCCCTCCTGCATCCTGACGATCTGAATTTTTACAGCGTTCCTATGTACCTCACATCCCCCGAAGCAAGCACTGTGCTCGCCTCCACAGTTACAACACTTTAAATGTGCCCCTTGCTCACACTTTCCATATTCATGGTTCCCACTACATCTAGCACATCGCTGTTTTCCCTTACAGACTGCCGCAACATGCCCATATTTTTGACATTTGAAACACCTGATTGGAGGTGTACATATGCTCTTACCGCATAGCTGACATATCCAATATATACTCTCTCTCTGGCATTATTCCTTCATCAAACTGAAGCATTACAGAAAGACTATCTACTCTCTCTTTATTACATACACATTTCAGTTGGAATTCTATAGATTACTCCCCTTAACCAAACTCTCTTACTTGGTACTGTGCAACTCACCAATTGGCCTAACAATGATTTTATACCCTGTGTGATTTTATACCCCAAAATCATCTGCAAACTTCATCAGTACCTTGAAATCCTTCTTGCATGTCCTTACCGGCATACGGTCTTTTTCACTGTCAGTTCCCGATTCTTGTCTACAGGTTTTCTTTCTTTTACGATTAACAATTTTACTCCAATCATTTGCTCCTGAACTCCTACCGCTACACTCTTCCTCCATCTCCGGATCACTTCCGGTACTACCGTCACTTCCTTTCATCAATGCTCCAGTCACAATCCAGGCCCATATTGCTAACTCTATCTACCACATGGCTTTACGTAAGGAAACCTAAAATACCATAGCACCCCTAGTGGTAAGGAAGAAAACTGTCCACAAAATTCTTATTAACAGTCTAATGTCTGGCCCACACTGGGCCATCATGGGATTAATGTGGGCAGTCCCATAGTGTGGGCTGCTCACAGAGAGCCTGCGGTGAGCCCAAAGCCATGGGACCTGCCTAGGCTAGCCTGCATTGAGCCTGTTTAGGTTTGGTGTGGGCTGGTCCTAGCCCACTGATCCCGCAAAAAGCCAGCATGGGCCCCGCAAGGACATGTTTGCAGGGTATAGTAGGGGTGGAATGGTACACAGATGTCACAGTTTGGTAACGTACCTTGGTTCGGGGGTCATGGTTTGATACGATTTCGGTACAACAGAAAAAAAAAAAAATCTACTATGCTTGGTTTCTTTTCAGTAGTACAAATTAAAAAAAATTCCACCTAGATGTGAAACTACTAAATATTATTACATTATGTATATATACACACTCACAGGCCACTTTATTAGGTACACCTATTCAATAGCTTAGTAACACAAATTGCTAATCAGCCAATAATATTGTAGCAACTCAATGCATTTAGTATTGAGTATTGTTGCTGACCATGTCCATCCCTTTATGACTACAGTGTACCCATCTTCTGATGGCTACTTCCAGCAGGATAATGCACCATGTCACAAAGCTCAAATCATCTCAGACTGGTTTCTTGAACATGACAATGAGTTCACTACACTCAAATGGCCTCCACAATCACCAGATCTCAATCCAATAGAGCAACTTTAGGATGTGGTGGAACGGGAAATTCGCATCATGGATTTGCAGCCAACAAATCTGCAGCAACTGCGTGATGCTATCATGTCAATATGGACCAAAATCTCTGAGGAATGTTTCCAACACCTTGTTGAATCTATGCCATGAAGAATTAAGGCTCTTAGGTCACTCCAGCCAAAGCCCAAACCCGCTCAACCACCCAGGCCCTTCATTATCAGGGTCCACTTATACCACATTTGTGAACAGATTCTCCAAAGGGCATGTCAAAATGGAAAGCTGACCTATAAGGGAAAACCTGTCTTTCTCTTCCCAGATCTTACAGCAAACGAGGCCAAGAAAAGAGTGCTTCATTTAAAAAGTGTGTGTAAACACAAATGCTGTTTTCACATAAGGAGCAAATCAAGCCGTGAAATCATAATTATTTGACTTTTGCTATGGTCATAAACCTTACACATACCTCTGCTATTTTCAGAGACAGAGCGGAAAAGACAGTTTGCAGGGCTTCTGTTTAGCTGTTCAAAAAATGCCTCTATTTAAAAGCAAAAAAGTTTATTTTTAAAAGCAAAAAAAAAACAATATCACCTATAACAGCAGTAATTATATTTTACATATTTTATGTTAAAAGTATTTTTACTATCCATATCATCTATAGTTTAAATATTTCAAAAACCATATTATATTCTTTATTTAAAACAATATTTAAAATATTGTCATATTATTAATTTTATTAAATTATGTTAAATATTCAAACTAACAGTTGACAGTCTACTTTATCCACCATCACCTTACAAAAATAACATTTTAAACCTGTACTGAAGTCATTGCATTTGGCAACAAAGACAAATTTCTCAAGGTGAATGAATACCTTGACTTTAGGGGTCAAACAACTAAAAACAAGTCAAGAATCTTGGTGTGATTCTGGAGTCAGAGTCCTTTTTTTCTGTTTAGCTGTGCATTTACTGAATGAGCACTGTGCTACGTCTTAACTGGTTGCACTGTATTTTATGTATAACCATTTTCTATTCTTAACTCTTTTAATTCATTTTAAATAAATTTTTAAATAATTTAAAAAGCTTTTTAAATTCCTTGTTTTACTGATGTGATTATTATTTTTTTATTATTTTACTTCCTTTTATGTAAAGTGCTCTAAATTACCATTGTGTATAAAACGTACTATGTAAATAAATATGCCTTGCCTTGCCTAACAGGCCTGGTCATCCTAAATACTAGTTACGGTCAATAAGATAAAGACATGCAGAGGTAGAGAACGCAACAAACATACCCCTTTGGGTCATGAAGCACCCTGTCTAACACAGCACACATTATCTAGAATGGTGTAATGATGGTTTCATTATTTCATGATGAAGACAGACTAAATATACAGATACCAGATGGGATTGTTTGAATTTATATAGTACATTTCATACACAAACAAATTCACCTTGAGAAATTGTCTTTGTTGCCAAATGCGATGACTTCAGTATGTTTGAAATGTTATGTTTGTAAGGTGATGGTGGATAAAGTAGACTATCAACTGTTAGTTCAAATAATTAACATAATTTAATAAAATTAATTATATTTCAATATTTAAAATATTGTTTTAAATAAAGAATATAATATGGTTTTTGAAATATTTAAACGATAGATATGGATAGTAAAGATACTTTTAACATAAAATATATAAAATATAATTACAGCTGTTAGATGTATAGGTGATTTTTTTTTTTTTTTTTTTTTTTTGCTTTTAAAAGATGTGGCTGTGAAGTTAAGATGAAGTTAATGTATTTTTTTAGAAAAATATTTTCAGAGAAAGACCCTTGATTGTATTCAGTCATTAAAGATGGTTTGGGCAGATCTATGCCTCTGTGGACCCATGCATCCTAGAGATGTTTCACACACTTGTATGTAATTCGAGAACTTAGCCCTTTACTGCCATTAGGCTATGTTATTCTTCATTTAAAAAGTGTGTGTAAATGTAACGAACAGTCCACTGAAGGCGAGTGTAGGTGAACCCAAGTGCAGTTTATTTACAAAGGTGTAATCCAAAATCCAAACAAGATACACAGACTTGACGTGGCATGAACAGACTTTACATTAATACACGACAAAGCAAAATGGCAAAAACATGACTACTTATACAAACAATGAGGGTCACATAACAAGAACAAACCAATGGGAACAAGACACGACTAAAGCAACCAATGAGAACAAACAGAACTGATAATCACTAGGATGCATGGGTCCACAGGTGATGCATGGGTCCACATGTGTAATAAATCTAATAT
The DNA here is from genome assembly GCF_018340385.1 of Cyprinus carpio. NCBI lineage: Eukaryota > Metazoa > Chordata > Actinopteri > Cypriniformes > Cyprinidae > Cyprinus > Cyprinus carpio. Next base: position 298,890 of record NC_056598.1, on the reverse strand, counting down.
AAATTATAATTTTGTTGAAATTTCAGAATCACCGGACATGAGATGTAGTAGGGATACTGTTTATTCAACCTTTAAATTAATGTTATGCTTTGATATAAATGTGTAGCGGACTTCGTCTCTCACCACAAAGAAACACACGACACCCCTGGCTTCGGTGGACTACGTCTGCAGTTTATTAAAAGACAGGACAGGGATTAACGGCACACAAAAACACTCTCTTGTTCTTTGTTCTGTCTCGCTCAAGTCCAAAGCTGTTCTGACCATTTCTAACAATAAACTTACTACATACAGTGTCTTGTTTCACTTATCTTCATTCAACACATGTATTAGACATCATATACAATACAACCTTAGACAAAGTCAATAAGGTAAATATATTCTCAATATAATATAAAATAATATTCAATATTATTATATTTCTACACACATACAATTTCATACTTTGCAAAAAGGAGAAAATTATTTAAATCTAACATTACAATGACATGTGATCGTATAGTGGTTATTTTGTAACAATTACATACCTGCAGTTTATTAAAAGACAGGACAGGGATTAACGGCACACAAAAATACTCTCTTGTTCTTTGTTCTGCGAGAGTTGCGAGAAGAGAGAGAAAAGTGAACCTCTGTCCCCATTAATACTGTAACTGCAGCTGATTAACGACTCAAAGATGATACATAGCTACAAATACATAAAATGAAAACATAAAAATGACGATATACTTTAAACAAAGTTTAACTGCATGACGTTTTAAGAACATAATCCACTTTTATCATTTTATTTAAGAACAAAATTATCAGAAAAAATACCCCCAATAAAAAAAGGCGCGGGCGGTAACTTGAATCAACTCATTAACAGCTCATTAACACAAAACTCACAATATACTGAAAAAATAACGCCAAACGAACAGATTATTTGACTCAATCCAGCATCCTAAACATGTCATCCACTGATATCAACCAAAATTGTAACTCAATGTGATATATTTTAACTCCTTGTCACGGAGCACATTTGCAACGTACCTGTCTCGCTCAAGTCCAAAGCTGTTCTGACGAGAGCGGGACGCGATTGGGCAATTCAATTAAAAGGAAATGACATCACACAACATAAAATACTATACAATATTTTTAAACCAAAATAAAAATACACAGTTTCCGTATAGTCCTACAAGTTTGTTAATAATGACATCTATGGTGAAAAATGAAAATAAAAATAAAATATAATTTCTTGGAAAATGTAAAGTTTGCTGGAATGGTCAAAACTCAAAACACTACACTCTCCCCTCCTAAATTTCAGCAAACTTTATGACTGTAGGCGAGGCATTTTCCTCCAACAGGGGGGGCCCCATGACTCAAGTCATTCAAACGAATAGCAAAGACACTCTGCCTGGTAGAAATATGCCCTTATACATATTACCATTCACCCCCATATTGAGTACTTCTCATATCCTATTAAAGATCATTGGGGTCTAAATTTCAGTCAGCTCTTGAAACTCAACTTGAAACATCAGTTTAACCCTCTATAAATTTGATAGAATTTGGAGTAAATCTGCCAGAGAATCTTTTTGCCCTGATTCAGTCAACTTCATGCTCATGCACTCAAGCAGGCGTCTTACAGGTCTCACTAGCCTTCCTGCCCTGGTTCTCAGTGTTCCTTCATTCGGTTTCAAGGCAGTGTCTGCTACAGTCCCTGTTCTTTGGGTCTTTTTCTGTGAATGTACACTATTGCAACTTGAGCCTTGATGTTTAGAGCTTCTGACTGATCTGCTCATTGAACTGGCATCATTTGACATTACAATTGATTCAGCTTGAACACTCTGGTTGCTCACATATTCCTGGGTCCTTTTCCCTGTTACTGATGCACAATTGATCTGGTTCCAATTCATGTATACTATTGTCATCATCAGACTGCTCACTGTCAGAGTTCATTCCTCTTGCTTCATATTCATCACTAGAACTTCCAATCTGTTTGCACTTGTTTCGGGTAGAAAGACTCTTCTCTCTTGTTTGACTCACACAGTTTGAATGTTCCAACTCTGTGACAGGTTCCTTGGACTTCTCCTTTACAATGCACTCCCCAGTACTCGGAAATGCTTTGGGGTCTACACCCTGTAAAATCCACACAGCAGTTCTACTATTCTCTGATTCTCTTTCTGTACTGAGCAAAGATGTTTGGCTTCGGCCTTCTGTTTGATTCTCTTCCGACAGTACAGACAGGACTGTCGATTCAGTGTCCGGCTCTTCCAATGGAAGGAAATTTACTGGGAGGAGAAAGTTACGATGGACCACTTTACTGTTCTTTGTTGTGGGATTTTCAACTCTGTAGATGGGCAATGATGGATCTTTCCATGTCACTACATGAACTGCTGAGTTCCACACATCTGCCAACTTCCCCTTTCCTCTTTCCTTTTTATTTGCCAAGAGGACACGATCTCCAACCTCCAGAGGGGCACCCTTAGATCTTTTATTATACCCTTCTGTCTGTCTCCTCTGTGCATCCGTAGCATTGCCCTTAGCAATATGCATGGCTTCTTTGAGATCTTTCTGGAGAGATTTTACATACTCATCATAAGTCTGAACATCCTCATTTCTGAGAGCACTCCCAAACATAATGTCTACAGGTAACCTTGGAATTCTTCCAAACATTAAGTAGAACGGTGCAAACCCTGTTGTTTCATGGGTTGTACAGTTATAGGAGAACGTTAGTGTCTGAATCATTTGTGGCCATCTCTCTTTTGCTCGAGGAGGCAAAGAGCGGATCATGCTGCCGAGGGTGCGATTAAATCTTTCAGTCTGCCCATTGCCCATAGGATGGTACGGTGTGGTATGGGACTTATCAACACCAGACACTAGCAACAGCTCCGCAATCAGTTTGCTCTCAAAATTTGCACCTTTATCAGAGTGTATTCTCTGTGGAAAACCATACACACAGAAAAAGTTGTTCCACAATTTTTGAGCCACCACTTTGGCTGTTTGGTTTGGACAAGGAAACGCATGGGCTAGTTTTGTGAAATGGTCTGTTATGACTAAGACATCAACACTCTCTCCATGCGTTCCCTCTGCAGACCAGAAATCTATACATACAAGCTCAAGTGGTGCACTTGTTCTGATAGACTCCAATGGAGCTCTGGCCTCAGGTTCCTGAGTCTTCCCAACCACACATCTTTTACAGTGCGAGACATACTTTTTGACATCGGTGTCCATACCAGACCAGAAAAACCTCTGGCGTACAAGGTGAAGGGTTCTGCTTTGGCCTTGATGGCCTGCATCATCATGAGTCCCTCTGAGAGCAACAGTTCTTAATGAGTGTGGAAGAACAAGCTGGTGCCTGACCTTACCAACCCGGTCTTTGGACCTGCGATAAAGCACTCCATCCTTTACTTCAAGTTTTTCCCAATGCTTCAGAAGTCGCATTACTGGAGCAGTTTCTTTGTCCCTCTCCCTGCGTGATGGTCTCCTTTTCCTGTCAACAAAGAACACAACACGGGATACGGTGGGATCTGCTTTCTGCTTCATGCATATCTCCTCTATAGAGAAAACCGGAAGAGTGCTGACACCTCCAAGGACAAAATGGCTGTTCTGTGCAAGATGGACACTGTGAACTGGACTGCCGGCTTCCCAGTTTAGACAGGACTCAAAAACAGCTTTTACCCCTTCACTACTAACCATCTTCAGTTTTTCAACTTGGGAATCAATGCTGCTTTCACCCATTCGATGGTGCACATTAACGGACAACCGGAAAGTATCTTGGACGGTTTCAGAAGTCACATGTTCAGCTTTAGTTTCTAGAGCATCACAAACCTCTAATGTTCTGGCAAAAGGTCGGCGGCTCAACAGATCAGCAGGAACATTCTTGGTACCAGGTATGTATCTCAAGTCAAAATCAAAAGGGGCAAGTTTAGATACCCACCTTTGCTCACAGGCATCTAACTTTGGCTTTGACAGATACGTCAGGGGATTGTTATCAGTTAGCACTGTGAATTTTGTCCCCTTCAGCCAATGAGCGAATTTATCACAAACTGCCCACTTTAATGCGCAGAATTCTAACCTATGGGCGGGATAATGGGACTGGGCTCTTGACAGGGTCTTGCTTGCAAAAGCGACTGGTCTAGGTTTTGTTTCACCTTCTGGAATCTGACTCAATACTGCACCAAAACCATCCATAGACGCATCTGTGGACAGCAGGAAAGGTTTTTTGAAGTCCGGATGGGCAAGGACAACAGTCTGAGAAAGCGCATGTTTTATCTTATCCACAGCTGTGTCACACTCTTCAGTCCAGTCTTCAGGACTCAGACGCCTAAAGTTTGGAACGTAGCGGGTCTTTTGTCCATCTTTCCTCCTGACTTTCTGTCCAACCGTCAGTTTAAACAATGGTCTTGCTAAAGTAGAGAGGCCTTCAATGAAATGGGAATAATAATTTGCCATCCCAAGAAAAGACTTAATTTTGGTTGGCGATGGAGTCTTTCCATCTGCTTCCATCAGATCTGTGGATTTTATGTTACTGATTGCAGACACTTTAGTTGGATCAGTTGCTATACCATTCTCTGATACAATGTGACCTAGAAACTTCACAGTCTTCCTCATGAAGTAGCATTTCTTTTGGGACAATTTGAGGTTGTGCTCTCTAAGCCGAGAAAACACCATCTCAAGGCAGTCGAGTGCTTCTTTCTCAGTTTTGCCAAAGACAAGCAAGTCATCTAGGTAGCAGAGTAGTGACAGATAGTTCTGGTCTCCAAAAATCGATGTCATCATCCGTGAGAATGTCGCTGGGCTGTTACATAAACCCTGGGCCATACGGTTATATTCATAGAGCCCTACTGGAGTCGTGCATGCCGTATATTTACGGTCATCCTCATGAATTGGAATGTTATAGAAGCCCGATGTTAGATCCATCGTGCTAAAATAACAATTTCCTCCTAATGATGCAAGAGCGTCAGCCTGATGGGGTAAAGGATATGCATCCTTCTCTGTTCTTTGGTTGAGCCACCTAAAGTCTGTGCAAATCCTTAGCTCTCCAGAGGGTTTCCAGACTAAGACTAAAGGTGAGGCCCATTCACTGTTTGACTTTCAAATAATACCACGCTCCTCCATTTCATTCAATGTTTGTCTTAATTTCTGGTAATGGTTGGGTGGAACCCTTCTGTAAGGCAAGCGGAAAGGCTTTTCATCCTTGAGTCTTATCCGATGAACGGTATTCTTTACTTCACCACAATCTAACTTGTCACGAGAAAAGGTGCTTTCATACCGTCCTATGAGGTCGACTAGTTCTCTTTTCCAAAACTCACTGACTTCACAAGACTCAATGTCAATTTCTGTCAGCCCCAATTCTCTCAGCTTCACTTTATAGTCAGTCTGCAGCTTGCTTTTCTCATTCAGCTCATTAACTTGGACGATATTCTGCTGAGCCCCTTTGTGCTGGTATTCTGTGATTTCTTTCGTGAGATCCAACTCCTCTAGTGCAAGACATGGGTGCACATGTGCTATTTTAGTATTGCGTCGCAAGACAATGGGGCGGTCGATCATGTTAATCACTCTCATAGGAATCCACTTATCGCCCCAGAGTGGGCAAACACTGCGAGCTACCATGACATTTCTTGGTACAGAACGGGAAGTGGAGGGTTCGAGCATTACAGTACTTCCAACAGACAAGGGAACTTCTTCCTTTAACCTTCCCCAAACCAAATGTTCATGTTGTGGCTCTAGTGTAACACACTGTCTCAATACTACTGTGCCAACTCTCTGTGGTATCTTATCTCCATGCCAGCGTTCAACATTAGAAAGCACATTCAGCAGGGGTTCCTGACTATTACTTTGAACTGGTTGAGATAGGCTTTTCCAGTACCACTCTTTTTTCATCATCTGACGAGTCACATGCCTGATGACATTTGATCCAACTATCATGTCATCCTTTTGACCTGGAACAACTAGGAAATTGATTGTCGTTTTGCATTCAAGCATATCCACACTCAGTTCATATGTACACTTCGGTTTCGTTTCATTCCCTCCACAGCCAGTAAGTACTTTTTTTTGTGGGTTTACTTGAATCTGTGCAGATCAAGTTACAGTCTTTAAGTGTGCGCTCAGCTGATTCACTCAATGTACAAGTAACAGATCCACTATCCACGAGAGCTAATAGTTGCACTTTCCCCTCAACCAATACTGGAGCATAGAACAGATCGTCTTCATCATTAATTCTCTGGTAGGCAGCTTTTGGAGTATCACAGGGAGAGTTTTGCCGAACTGCAATTACTTGACTTGCACTATTTTGACTCAAGCAATCACTGGTAGTTACATTAACAATCAATGGGTCTTCTGGGGACTTCACTTCTGTGAGACCCACACTGCTCCCCTCACAGTGCAGGTTTTCTAGTTTAAATGGCGCTCGGGTCCAGTGGCACTGGCTGTGACTGGTTTCGCTTGTTTTTTGTCAGGGCATTCAAAACCTCTGTGCCCAGTCTTGAAACACCTAAAACACAACCCTTCCTTGAAACAGTGAGCCTTTGTTGTATGATCTTGAGCTCTACATATTTTACAGGGGACTGCAGAGTCTACAGACACAACCTTTCCCTGTTCAGTTTTCTGTTCTTGCCCCTTCTGCTGAACAAGGAACTGCTCTAGAAGTGAAACTACACGCCCAAGGAGAGCTGAGTCCAAACCGCTTGCTTGATTACTGGCAGTGGACTGCTGTTGTGTCATGCACCAGGCATTAGGGGAAGCTTCATCTACCCTTCTCTCTCGATCTACTCGTACAGACTGCTTGTCTCTGTGGTGGCTGTCAATTAATGCTTGGATTTCACGTGCATTCCAACTCTCCAGTGGTTTACTTCGAAGCGCTGTGTACAGACTGGGCTCTGGGCAATGCCTTACAAACATCATTGTCACTTCATGACTGGGGTCTTCAACTCTTTTTCCTTGTCTTTTTAGGCATTCATCAGCTAGGTCAACAGCCTTATTTAGCCTGATCCAGTACTCTAAGCCACTCTCTGACTGCTTTGGCAAGGTCTCATAGAAGTCTCTCATAGGTGTTGTGGAGGAGATTGCATCTCCGAAATGTTGCCTTAGAATTGAAAATATGACATGTGGGTCTCTAGCCACATCAATTAGAGGATTGTTGCGAATACATGTCCTCACAATGTCTTTGGCGTGGCCCATTAGTTTGTCAAGAATTTCCTGGCCCTGTTCGGATGCACTGAATCCCTTCTTATTCAAGTAACCTTGCATCAGTTCTTGCCATTCACCAATGGTGCATCGATCGGTTTTATCACCTCTAAAGGTGGGCGGTTCTTTAACGTCTTGATGCCTAACAATTAGGTTAAAATTTGACAGATCAGGGCTCTGTGGTGAGGGCCGTCGGACATCCACATCATCTCTCTGAGCATTCTGCCCTGCAGATCTAAGATTTGCTGCAATCTGGTTCCCTATTTCACTACCCAGCTGCTTCATTAAATCTGCCATTGTTTGCCACTGATTCACCTGTTCACCCCCTGGGGGGTTGTATAGTCTTTCTCTATGAGGCACCGTTGTGTCACTATTCAAACCTTGCATATTTGTACTACTGGTTGGTGGGTGAACTGGAGAAGCTCCTACATTTTGTTCTAACATACTGTGTAATTGGGCCCCCCTCCCAATTCCAGTAGAAAGCTTCTGTGAGCTTAAAACACCACTCCTTATACAAAAAGGTGTCACATTCGCAGAATCAACATCTGTTACTGACATATGTTCTTGCATTTTGTTATGTGTAAAACCGTAACTGTCCATGTTTAAGTCACACTGCGTATCTACCCCGAAGTTCTATTGGCTGGTGATGTCGATGAAGATTACTTTCCCCGGAGATCTGCGACGGCTGATCCCTTGAGATCTGGGTCACGGCACCAATTTTGTAGCGGACTTCGTCTCTCACCACAAAGAAACACACGACACCCCTGGCTTCGGTGGACTACGTCTGCAGTTTATTAAAAGACAGGACAGGGATTAACGGCACACAAAAACACTCTCTTGTTCTTTGTTCTGTCTCGCTCAAGTCCAAAGCTGTTCTCACCATTTCTAACAATAAACTTACTACATACAGTGTCTTGTTTCACTTATCTTCATTCAACACATGTATTAGACATCATATACAATACAACCTTAGACAAAGTCAATAAGGTAAATATATTCTCAATATAATATAAAATAATATTCAATATTATTATATTTCTACACACATACAATTTCATACTTTGCAAAAAGAAGAGAAAATTATTTAAATCTAACATTACAATGACATGTGATCGTATAGTGGTTATTTTGTAACAATTACATACCTGCAGTTTATTAAAAGACAGGACAGGGATTAACGGCACACAAAAACACTCTTGTTCTTTGTTCTGCGAGAGTTGCGAGAAGAGAGAAAAGTGAACCTCTGTCCCCATTAATACTGTAACTGCAGCTGATTAACGACTCAAAGATGATACATAGCTACAAATACATAAAATGAAAACATAAAATGACGATATACTTTAAACAAAGTTTAACTGCATGACGTTTTAAGAACATAATCCACTTTTATCATTTTATTTAAGAACAAAATTATCAGAAAAATACCCCCAATAAAAAAAGGCGCGGGCGGTAACTTGAATCAACTCATTAACAGCTCATTAACACAAAACTCACAATATACTGAAAAATAACGCCAAACGAACAGATTATTTGACTCAATCCAGCATCTAAACATGTCATCCACTGATATCAACCAAAATTGTAACTCAATGTGATATATTTTAACTCCTTGTCACGGAGCACATTTGCAACGTACCTGTCTCGCTCAAGTCCAAAACTGTTCTGACGAGAGCGGGACGCGATTGGGCAATTCAATTAAAGGAAATGACATCACACAACATAAAATACTATACAATATTTTTAAACCAAAATAAAAATACACAGTTTCCGTATAGTCCTACAAGTTTGTTAATAATGACATGTATGGTGAAAAATGAAAATAAAAATAAAATATAATTTCTTGGAAAATGTAAAGTTTGCTGGAATGGTCAAACTCAAAACACTACAAATGTACCCCATTTACTTAGATCATGCGGTCTGGAACTCCTCCCTCTCTGTGAGGGGTCTGTGAAGCAGCCCCTCATTTTCACATACAGGAGAATACCCCTATGAGGACCTGTGAGATTTTGTTTGATTCAATTTAAACATTTTTATTTTATTTTATTTTGGGGAAATTTCATTCATGTGTAGACATACTTTGTGTAACTGTCTATCTCTTAGCACTCTAAAAATGTAAGGCATCTTTTTTTATTTTTATCGTCAGAAATGTTTATTTTATATAGCATGTTATATATGAATCACATTTTATTTATTACCATCTTTTTTAAAAGAGAATGGTGTGTTTTGTAAGTTCGATAAACTTAAATGTTAGCAATAAGCCAGTCTATTAAATTATTACAAAAATGTCCATAAGTTCCTCTGTATATGGTCCAGTGACTAGTGGCAGCTCACCCTCAGCAGCAGGAGTGTGGGCGGGGCCTCCCTCCAAGCCCTCGATCTCCACCAGTACTCCCACGATGCACGGTGTTGCCGGCTCACAGACCTGGTCAGTCGTGCTCTTGAGTCCTAGCTCCGAGGCGATGATTGGCTCTGTAATCATGTCCGGCTCAGGCTCTGCCGCTGTGGTGGGCTCTGGCACTTGCTCCATGCAGCGGGATGACAGCTGGCTGGTCTCTGTTTCGGGAGTGGGGCTGGAGATATCCTCCTCAGCGGGGCAGACAGTGAACGGAGATCCATTTTTCTCCAGCACCCACTCCACGAAAGCGGTGAAATCCTCTTTGGGACTGTTCGCTGGTAGGCGTGCCTTACACCGTTCGCTCAGGCCGTGATAAGAAATAGTACAGAGCTAGCGGTCTGGGAAGTGGGTAAGGCACGCCAGATCGAGAAAGTCCCTGGTGTGGTCCTCCAGCGAACGGTCCGACTGCTCCAAGCATAGGAGCTGGACAGCTGGTAAATCCATTCCGGGAGAGGGGAAAAAACAAAACAAAAAAGAAAGAAAAATGCAGCTAAACTCACTTTTTCAGTATGCTATTCTGTCACGCGTGTTGGTGTGTAAAACAAAGCGCACGACGAACAAGATATCAAAATAGTTCTTTTTAATAATCCACAGGAGAACCGGGCACAACCAAACACAAATCCAAATCATTAAACATCAATAGCGGACAAACTGGAACTGAACAGACAGCGTTTTTAAACACAAGGAAAGTAATGAGAAGAACGGAAACAGGTGGGGAGTAATCAATTAACTAAACTAGGAACGGAACATGACCAAATAGGGACTGAAGAACAGAAGTCCATAATTGTGACAGATAGTAACATGCTATCATATATAATTATATATTTTATTTATTTTCATATTCTTTAAAATAGAGATAAGTCTCTTTTTAACTTGAAATGTTTATGAATATGTTTGCTTGTTTATATGATTTATCAGAGCACCGATTTGTATAATGACATGAGTATTACACTGATATAACAAGGTAAATGTGGTATACGATTTCATAATTCACATCGCTTAAAATCAATATTTAATAAAAAATGTAAGCACATGCAGAACTTTTTTTTGGGGGGGTGATGGTAGGTGTACATTAAAAGTAAATAATTATACAGCTTTTTAAAATTATAAATTATACTACATTATATTTAGAATGTTTACTGTGATGGTAGGTTTAGGTGATGATACTGTAAAAAATCATTAATATAATGTAAATAAGATTATAAAAGGTTCTAAATATAATGTAGAAAATGTATTGCGGCAATTAATGTGAATTGAATTCAATTAAATTGTGCCTATGGAAAGTCTGCATAAAACATGTCAATGACATGTCTGGACATGTCGGGCCCCCAATAGACCTTGTCTCAGATGACCACCAGGACAAGACCACAGGAACCAGGAACAATCTGACTTTACTGCACCCTGGAATTGAACTGCTGGTTTCGTCTGGCTAGAGGAGAACTGGCCCCCCAACTGAGCCTGGTTTCTCGCAAGGTTTTTTCTTCATTCTATCATCGATGGAGTTTTGGTTCCTTTCCGCTGTTGCCTCTGGCTTGCTTAGTTGTGGACACTTCATTTGCAGTGATATCGTTGACTTAATTGCAAATGATTGCACAGATATTATTTAAACTGAACTGAGCTGCATGATGACATCACTGAATTCAGTGATGAACTGCCTTTAACTGTCATTTTGCATTATTGACAGACTGTTTTCCTAATTAATATTGTTCAGTTGCTTTGACACAATCTGTTTTATTTAAAGCGCTATATAAATAAAGGTGACTTGACTTGATAGCCCATATCATTCAGCCTGTTAAATTATATATATTTTTCCCAATTTTTCCCGATCGGTGACCCGGCGATTCCAAGACAGTCCACCACGGGATAATCCACATACACACCGTCAGGTTTGTGAATGAGAAGACATCTCTCCTTGAGGACCGGCATTCCGGTTCCCTATATGGCCAAACTCATAGTCATTTCCTGTTTCCCAGGCAAAACCCACGTGATGAGAAGTCACGCGCAGATCTCGCGTGAACAATAATGAGGTTCCCAATACACAATAGTAGAGGCATATACAGCGTACAGAGGAAAGCTGACAAGGTAATACAAAAAGTGGCACTACATATTTAGTTATATGACACTAACCTTATTAAAAACTTCTTTATGTGGCCACGCTACACATTTTTATATTTTTAGTGATGATTAAAACTAGTGTAAATGTTTTGCTTTGTTTTATATCATGAGATCACATAATTTATTTTCATTTAAAAGAAGAAAATAAGACATGGGGACGAATGAATGTGTACACGTGTGTGTGTGTGTGTGTGTGTGACGTGTGAGAGAGAGAGGGTGTTGGGAAAAAGGAAGACAGAAACTCTCAAAGAAAGAATTGTTCTTTCAACCCAAGCCAAGCACAATTTTGGGGAATATTTCATTCACGGAGCGGTCATTCCTGCATTAGGAGGAAGACTTTGTCTAGCAGAAAAAAATGTGAAGGTAATTTTATTTATTTATTGTTTTATTTTCAATTTATAAATAGTTATCATGATCTGGTATATGAACTTCCATTCACTCACCAGAGGTCACCCGCTCACTACATGGACTCCTGCACTACACCCACTGTTGAACTTCACCCCGGACTACAGTTCCCATCACCCATTGCCCTAATTGCACACACAGCTGAAGGCACTGATCACACACACACTGATGAATACGCTGATTGCACACAGCTGTACCCGTCACACCCTCACTACATAAACACTCACTCAGACACCTTCAGGCTGCCGAGTAAGGGCTCAGTTCTCAAATTACTTTCAAGCGTGTGAAACATCTCTAGGATGCATGGGTCCAAAGAGGCATAGACCTACAGATGGTAGACAACCAAAATGAGTAATACCGTCGCCGCAGGGCCGCGGCGTTAACTGCAAGTCAGCCGCGTGTTAAATTTATTCGCGAAACTACCGCCAGGTGGCGCAAAGGGACGGATTGCGAACTGAATGTAATTGTAAAATGAGATAAAAGGAGGAGGTAAAACAACAATAACATAATGATATAACATTGTACCATCTTTAAAAACCATTAAAAATGTACAGTGAGTTAATTTCAAAATGTAGGATAGTCTTAGGCTACAGTCTACTCATCAAAAATTAAAAGAAAGACCTTTACACAAACGATCTTATGCTTGCAATTGTTATTAAACAGTCATTAAATATAAGGCCTATATATACAGATAAAAAGCTGAATGTTTTCATTTCGGTTCATTCTTGGTTTAAAAAAAATCCTTCAGGTTCCATTTGCAGATCGAAATGAGAACGGTCCAGCATTTAGCAATAATTATTGTTAATTCTGTTATTATTCTTGATTTTTCAAACTGCTGACACTTTGCATTTTTGAATTATGCCTTTACTGTGTGACCAAAATTTAGTATTTTCTGTTTCAGCTGTTTGATCGCGCTGGTGCCTCGCGCACATTCATTGGAAACAGTAGCCGTTTACCGTGCCATCCGGTGCGAGCAGCGGTCCACTTTGGCATATTTTTGTTAATTATGATTTTTTTTTTTTTTTTTTTTTCGTCGATACTGAAACACGCGTGAACTACAAAGCCTATTTTTCCTAATGAATAATAGTTAAGCTTAAAATAGGCAACATCACGAATATGGAAATGTTTGGATTTCTCCCAATGGGAGCCCAACCTTACCTTATGGTTCGCTGTAAATTATTATTCATTTATTTTTTTTGTTTGTTTATAGTTAAGCCTATATTATTATATGCTGCAATTTTATTTATCCATTAGAATTATATATTTGTAATTATTGTTCTGTTGTGATGAATTTGTTAAATTTAAAGGATTTGTTGTAAAGTGAAGAGAACTAAAAATATCCTGTTGTCACATTATAACATTATTAGGCCAGCCGTTATTATTTCTGAATGTAATAAAATGCAACTTATACATGACTTATATATTTTTTTCCTCTCACAAACTTTATTTTTTAGCCCGTTTTAAAAAATAAATAAAATAAAATAACATTCAGCAAACGAAAATAGGTGATTAATCGGTTAAAATTTGTTACTGTGGGGTAATTATAATTATTATATACTTAGGAACAGAGTCTGGGCCTAATCTAGGCTATCCAGGGTTTTTTTTTTTTTTTTCATTGCATCTGAAAATGACTTTGTGCAGCAAATTCACTTCGCACGCTCAACCTGCCTCGCGCGTTGCTCAGCTGTGGACGATTTAAAAATGTTTGCTATAAAGGTTGCTGTCCCATTTTATACAGGAATTGTTCATTAAAAAAAAAAATATCTAATTATATTGTTAGTTCTAATTATATTGTTAACACAAGTTCATTTAGGCTATTTAACATGCACTGTGACATTTTACCCTGTTTTAACTTATAAACACCTTTAGATTTTAAAGTCAGTTTAATAGTATTGAAGTTCAAGTTTTTAAAAAAAGGTTTTAAAGTCTTAAATTATTTATATGAATTAATATGTTATCAGGTTTTAATTGCTTAAATTATTTATATGAATTAATAATATGTTATCATGTTTATTCTTGTAGAAAATAAGTGTTTATTCTTTAAGAAAATAAGGGAAAAAATAAGGGATTATTCATATTTGTTTTGCTTCACATTATTCTATAGCTACAATTATTCTAATTTTTACATAATTAAAATAAAAATGAGTTTTTTTAATATTTCCATTTGTCTGAGTAAATTTTACCATTATAGAATTGTGACTTTTTATAGGTTAGTGATTTAGGAGGTGAAAATACTGTGAAATTGCAAATGTTATGGGATTTTAAAGCATAACAACTGAAGGTCTATGAAACGTTAGCCAATAGAGCATTTTTTTTTAAACAATGGCTCTTAAAGTTTTGAACTAAAATATTATTTCAACCATATAGCCTGTGAATAAACAATATGCATACTTTTCAATGAAAGAACACAGAGTTTGCTTCTGGTGTTTGGATTTGTACTTCAATATAATGAGCTCCAAGTTTAGGAATAGCCAACACGGGTTTTTTAGTTCTCTCTCTCTCTCTCTCTCTCTCTCTCTCTCTCTCTCTCTCTCTCTCTCTCTCTCTCTCTCTCTCTCTCTCCATTTAACTCTCTGTTTAGCAGCATTAACTTACAATGACATACATCTTCCTTCAGGTAGACTGAATGTTTTTCTGTCTTGCTAAATGTTGGGCTCATGATCAGTAAGTTGTATTCGCTCAAACTGATTTAGTTAAATCAAAACTTGCGGACTTTGAAGCTGGGTGCAGTTAGCGCGAGTCCAGCGCGCTGTGAAGCGGGAGCAGCTGATGGAGGACTCCGCTTGGTCTTAAAGCCTTCCGCAAATGCTACATTCACAAATAACAATGATTTTCTTAAAATAATGATTAATTATCAATTGATAATTTGTTATTACTATGGTCTTGCGAAAACAATAATATGGGCTGCGGGAAAATAATGAATAAAAAGAGCAGGGCTGATGTGAGTGCAGGCATGTTTTAACCCAGTAACATGAGAACACACCGTTCCTCACAGCCAACAAACAGACTGAGTTCAGTTCAGCTGGAGGGGGCTGGGGTTGGGGGGGGATGGGGGTAGCTCTGTATAGCTTGTGGGGCTCGAGATAAAGGTGTGAATCTCTTGCTCTTTCATATGGACAGTGTCTTATGAGGGTATCAAACTTGCAGAACAGGTTTAGATAGGACTCGTCATTTTGGTTTTAGGGCAACTTTGAAGAAAGGTTTTGATCCACTTCAAATGTTGACTACTGTATAGCGCAATATAGTTTATTAGTTATTATAACTTCAGAGGAAGTTGCTTTAACTCAAAAAAAAAAAAAAAATGTGCAAACTGTTGCGTTAATTTTATTTTGTTTTGTCTAAACAATATTATTTTTAGACTATGAAATATAAATTCTCACAGAATGTAGCCTTTTCATAACCATATATTGTCTATATATCTCTTTGTGTTTTTCTAAATCCCAAACAGAGTCCAGACATCAGCATGATCTGTCTATGATGTTTTATAGGCTTTTTTAGATTTGGGAATACACATGCGTTACAGACATGACAAAAAAAAAAAAAAAAACAAAACATTTTGGAGATTTTGGAGACATTATTATTATTATTATTATTATTATTATTATTATTATTATTATTTATTTATTT
The DNA here is from genome assembly GCF_018340385.1 of Cyprinus carpio. Taxonomy (NCBI): domain Eukaryota; kingdom Metazoa; phylum Chordata; class Actinopteri; order Cypriniformes; family Cyprinidae; genus Cyprinus; species Cyprinus carpio. Next base: position 283,190 of record NC_056598.1, on the reverse strand, counting down.
ATTTTGTAGCCTATTTACAATGCACAAACCAGAAGCAACAATATCTGCAGAGAAGGGTTGGCCATTCTCAAAAAAAAAAAAAAATCAATTTTATTTAAATTTTCGTTTTTATGTTTCAGAGGAAAAATCAGTGTTAAGGTATCTCTCCATTACAGACCGTTCTGAAAGAAGAATTTATGCAAACGCGTATAAAATGCATTAAAAACTTTTTAAAGAGATGTCTAGAGGGTGTAACACTAATGAGCGGATGGTATTCAACCATCTGTTTCATATTAATGAATCCTGACTCTCTAACACATCCTGCACTCAGAGAGAAGAACTTCAAAAAAAACAAAAGATAAGGACTTTTGTTTTTACGACATCCTCCAACATAAAACCCCCCCTCGGGCGCCGCGATGTAGATAACATCTCAGCCCTCGTGACATTTATTACACCTTCGAGATGATCCAGAGACACTCTCGTGAGCATCAAAGGAAAGAAACACCCGCCCTTTAATCACAGCACGACGACATTCCAGACACACACACACACACACACACACACACACACCCACACGAGCATTTCTGGCTCACACATGAACACTTTTGATAAACTACCTCTAAATGTACTAAAATGTATCTCTTTATGTGCTTAGACGTCTTCACGTGATATAGTGGAATAGATATAATGTTTACTGTGTGTTTAATCAAACTTTATATGCCTGTAGTTAGGAACAACTCTGTATCTCTGTATCCCTGACTCGCAAAGTTATAGTTTATGGTGTCTGTATGATCGTAGAAACCCGACTGTGACGAATCTCAACGGCAAATTACAAAAAGATGCATTGTTTCAGAAGTACAATCTTTCTGAGGAAAAATGTGTAATTTTGTCATCGCCATAAATTAGACCAGTGGGCGGAAATCATCAGACAAAGAAGATTTTTCCCGCCTCAGTTTCTCACACCTCATTGGTTCATAAAGGTGACATAGGTGTGAACCAACCTTTCAATAAAAACAAAGGAAAACCCTTGCTCGTGGCATTCCGCCAGAGAAAGAGGGGGGTTTCCCAGGTTCGCGATCAGACTTCTCAAGAAGTCCCTCCGTTTGTTCTTCTTTACTTTTTCGTTTTATCTTAGTTTTTCTTTATTGTCTTCTGATATTTGACTTCGTTCAATTGTCCTCACGAGTCAAACGAACTTAAGTCTAATCATCTTTTGGCAAAGTTTACATTCGCGTTAACCACGAACTCACGCATCATCAGCTCCGGAGCGGACAACGCAGAAGCTACAACAACGGACAATTTGAGCTCAGCTACACACAAGAGCCAGATCAAAGCAAGTACTTTCTTATATCGCAACTTAAAAATTTCTGTTTAAGGTTGTCTAGGCTATTCCACTTTTGTGAAATTATCCAATGACTTGGAGTCTCTCGCAAAGTTAACTGTTTGAAAATTGTCACTCTGAGATCTGCCTTCCCTCTTTCTCTCTCTCTCTTTTTCTCTCTCTCTTTTTCTCTTTCTCATTACTATTTTCGTTTGATTATCTTGTTTAAATTGTATTGTTTGTTTTGCTATATACTCATATTTACTCTGTGTGAATTGTAGTTATGTACTCTTTAGTCCGCTTTTATTAAATACAATAATTTGCTTGAATTGAACCGTTTTTATTGCTCATCAAGATTGAAGTCCCTGAATCGTGTGATCTAAGCTACAAGCTTTGTTTTCTAGTAATTACTATTCAGTAATCTAAATACTACAGACACAGAACATATTGTTCTTCCTGATCAGAAGATTAATATTTCTTGGAGTTTGTAAGAAGGGTATTTTTATTGATATTTGATAAGGGAGTCTAGCATCCAGTTCACGGGACGAACAGATTGTCTAGATAACTTACATTAATTCTAGTAAAGATTACCTTTAAATGATTAAATATTCCCTCTTTGGGTAATTTAATATTTGTAAGCAATAAGCACATCATATTCATAGACTCATGAATATTCACTTCATTTGAGTTAATTATTCCCCAGAAAGTGATTGTTGCTACAAGGGTATTTGATAGGTCGGCCTCCCATGTAAGATTTTTCTAGTTACTAGTTTCTAGTTACTTATTCAACTAATCGCAGGTTCATATTACATTTACATCTATAATCCATAATGAGCCTTAATATATTCCGCGCTCAAGCACATGCATTAAGTTTGCCCCAAAGCACAGGCAGAAGTAGCCTAATAATTGTAAAAAAGGAAACATTTTAATTATTTATTAATAAACAAATGTTTTATTGTCGGCTGCAAGATGAAATTCACAGTGCTGACTCTCTCCACATGGACGTGCCTTTAAAGAGAAATACAACCTTCACAGATTACATAATGCTTTTATTCTGAATTGATTCATTTAAAAGACATTTCAAGCTTTCTGTAGATATATTTATCATGTATGTGAGACACCACAATTTTAAGTTAAAGGGATAGTTCACCCAAAAATGAAAATTATGTCATTAATGACTCACCCTCATGTCGTTCCAAACCCGTGAGACCTCCGTTCATCTTCGGAACACAGTATAAGATATTTTAGATTTAGTCCGAGAGCTTTCTGTCCCTCCATTGAGAATGTATGTACGGTATACTGTCCACGTCCAGAAAGGTAATAAAAACATCTTCAAAGTAGTCCATGTGACATCAGAGGGTCCGTTAGAATTTTTTGAAGCATCGAAAATACATTTTGGTCCAAAAATATCAAAAACTAAGACTTTATTCAGCATTGACTTCTCTCCCGGGTCTGTTATGAGCGCGCCGTTCACAGCACATCCGGTTCGCGAACGAATCACTCGATGTAACCGGATCTTCTTGAACCAGTTCACCAAATCGAACTGAATCGTTTGAAATGGTTCGCGTCAACAATAAGCATTATTAATGACTTAAGCTGTTAACTTTTTTTAACATGGCTGACACTCCCTCTGAGTTCAAATAAACCAATATCCCGGAGTAATTCATTTACTCAGACAGTACACTGACTGAACCGAGCCAGATAACGAACGAAACATTGACTCGTTCTCGAGTCAAGAACCGTTTCTGTCGGACGCGTGCGATTCGAGAACCGAGGAGCTGATGAAACTGCGCATGCGTGATTCAGACTGACACACAGCGTGTCTGAACCGAACTGGTTCTTTTGGTGATTGATTCTGAACCGATTCTGTGCTAATGTTATGAGCGCGGGTAAACCGAAGGCTTGAATCAAGGGCAATCATCGCCAATGAAGTCATTACGTCGAGTGCAAAATAACTGGTGAACCGTTCGTTCGGCAACCGGTTTATTGAATCAAACTGTCCGAAAGAACCGGTTCGCGGAGAAGAACAGAACTTCCCATCACTACCGGTGATCCGAAAACCGATGCAACCGGTTCTTGACTCGAGAACAATATAACACATAATTCATATTATATAAATAATACTGCACACCTATTAAATGTGTCAAATCTAAAATATGGTGTAATACTGTGTAGCTTAGAGAAAATATAGGCACAGGCTCAGGCACAGGCTTGACATTTATCCTGCTTGAATTCGTTCTAAGAAATGCACATAACTTCATAAGTACCAAACTTTCATCTGTGAATATTAAATATTTTAACTATAGTGTTTTTCTTTCATTTTCCCTGACTGCAGCCGTCAAATGTAACACATCAGCGAGGCAAAACTAACGTCTATTTGCCAAAATGTGCTTTGATGCGCTTGTTTGAAAACGTGTGATTAAAGCGCCACTCAGCAGTCAAAAGCTGCAAATGCACTTTGCAGACGCCGCGGCGGCGGTACGAGCGGCGGTAGAAGTAACGTTTTGGATGTCCACCTACTGTATCTGCCGAACTATCTTTAATGACTGAATACAATCGAGGGTCTTTCTCTGAAAATATTTTTCTAAAATACATTAACTAACATCTAAACTTCACAGCCACGTCTATGCTGTGACAAACAAACAAGCTTCTATGCATCTGATTAAAGCAAAATAAATAGTTTTTGTTTTATTTTTAAACATACAGAAAGACTTTGGCAACATGTTTAATTTTGTGTGTGTGTGTGAGAGAGAGAGAGAGAGAGAGAGAGAGAGAAAGAGAAAGAGAGGGTATTCAAACTTTGAAGATTATGCTTAAAATAAGAACTTTAAAGAAACTAAAGTGTTTCATGTGTAATAAATCTAATATAAATTATCATTTTGTTGAAATTTAAGAATCACCGGACATCAGATGTAGTAGGGGTACTGTTTATTTAACCTTTACATTAATGCTATGCTTTGAAATAAATTTACCCCATTTACTTAGATCATGTGGTCTGGAAGTCCTCCCTCGCTGTGAGGGGTCTGTGAAGCAGCCCCGCAGTTTCACATACAGGAGAATACCCCTACAAGGACCTGTGAGATTTTGTTTATGATTCAACTTAAACATTTTTATTTTATTAATTGTATTATTTTAGTTTGGGGACATTTCATTCATGTGTGGACATACTTTACGTAACTCTGTCTTTCTCTTAGCACTCTAAAAAATGTAAGGCATCTTTTTTTATATTTATAGTCAGAAATGTTTATTTTATATAGTATGTTATATTTTTAGTTTTTTTTTGTTTTTATATATTTTTTTAAAAGAAGAGAATAGTGTGTTTTATAAGTTCGATACACTTAAATGTTGAATACTTTTTTAAAATGAATGAATTGCTTTAGTAACATGATAGTAAGATGATGTCATATATAATTATTTGTTTCCATATTCTTTAACCCCCTGGAGTCTGAGTGGGTTTTGGGGCACTGGTTATATTTTGGCATGCCCTGACATTTGTGTTTTGTCAGCATCTTAAAACGTATTAATGGCTAAAGTCTGAATATACTGTATTCAGCACAAACTGGGCTACAAAAATATGTGAACAGCATGAATGTACATGTCTGTGTTTTTAAGAAAGCAACGTTTATGCATGGTTAGTGAAAAACTAAAATTAATAAATAAAATGTGTTTAAAATATGTTTTATAAGTTCAATAAACAAGTAAATGTTGAATACATGATTAAAATGTATGATAAATGATTTTCTTTGCCTTAGTAACGTTTTGTTACTATGATGTTTTATAAGTTCAATCAAATTAAATGGTGAATACTTGTTTAAAATGAATGATTTGCTTTAGTAGCATGATAGTAACATAATATCATATATAATTATATATTTTATTTATTTTCATCTTCTTTAAAATAGAGATAAGTCACTTTTTTAACTTGAAATTTGCTAGTTTATATGATTTATCAGAGCACCGATTTGTATAATGACATGATTATTACACTGATATAACAAGGTAAATGTGGTTTATGATAATTTCTTGAATCATCATAATTCAGATCACTTAAAAACAATATTTAATTAAACATGTAAGCACATGCAGAACTTTTTTTTTGGGGGGGGGGGGCAATGGTAGGTGTACAGTATTATACAGCTTTTTAAAATTATAAAGTAACTACATGATATTTAGAATGTTTACTGTGATGGTAGGCTTAGGTGATGATACTGCATAAAAATCATTAATATAATGTAAATATGAATACAAAAGGTTCTAAATATCATGTAGAAAATGCGTTGTGACAATTAATGTGAATTGAATTGAGCCTATGGAAAGTGATGCAAAATTTAATCCAATTCAGACGGTCAAGGTGTAATAATATGTAAATTTATTAAAAAGAATATAGAGAACAGAAACCACAAATCATAACTTGGAAATAACGTTCTGGATAATAATAACAACCTTCAAATATAGAAAATGTAAATCCAATGTTAGTACATTTTTAATAACAATCCATTTATGATGGATTGAACCCAACCAGTATTAATCAAATCATTAATACAATTGTAATTAAAACACAAACAATTATTCTGTTCGAATCAAAAGTACCAAAATATTAAGTATTAAAATCTTAAAATATCAAAGTATCAGAGTATCAAAGTATCTGAATTTCAAGGTATCTGAATTTGAATAAAAACCTGTAAGAGTTCTAAGTCTGAGTCTAAGAGTTGTCGAGTGAAGCCAAAGAAGAGGAAGTGAGCTGAAAAGATAGAGAGACCAGAGTCTCAGAAAGTCAAAACCCCTTCTATTTTGCAGAGTCTATCTTATATACTGTTGTTCCAGACATAAATCGTCATCTGGCTATCACTAATAACACCTGACCTTTAAAAATAGTCTAGTCAGTGTCTCGATTTTGGACTTCTTCCTCTTTTAGATTCGAAGTATCACACTGATAATTCTAAGAAATATTGATACAAAAGAACAATACATGCAGTTCAACTTCATATGCAAAACAGACTCAGCTGACTACGCAGTTAGAAATACTGTGAAATCACATATGAAATATACCATAAAGTTTACCAAAAACATTTTTGAATATAAAAATGAAACCTGTTAATATATATATGAGACAGATCCTTACCATGAAATATTAATTTTTAACTTTTGAAATGAAACTTATCATTATGAATAGAACACATTCTGAGTACGTGACTTCTCAGAATCTCTCAACAACACTTGGGTTTAATTTAAATACGTGGACTTCTTCTCAGAATCTCTATCACCATGTGGATTTCTTAGAATCTCCACACACCAGAAAGTCACTGACATGTCCAGACATGTCGGGGTCCCCAGTAGCCCATATCGTTCAGCCTGTTAAATTATGTTTTTTTCCCGATCCTGGTAAAATGTACAACATTTTTATATTTTTAGTGATGATTAAAACTAGTGTAAATGTTTTGCTTTGTTTTATATCATGTGAGATCACATAATTTATTTATTTTAATTTAAAAGAAGAAAATAAGACACTTGAATAAGATGATTGAATGTGTACACGTGTGTGTGTCTGTGTGTGTGTGTGTGAGAGAGAGAGAGAGGGTGTTGGGAATTAGAGAGACAGAAACTCTCAAAGAAAGAATTGTTCTTTCAACCTAAACCAAACAGAATTTTGGGGAATATTTCATTCACAGAGCGGTCATTCCTGCATTAGGAGGAAGACTTTATCTCAAAGAAAAAATGTAAGGGTAATATTATGTATTTATTGTTTTATTTTCAATTTATTAATAGTCAAGTCATATTTTATTTAAATAATTTTATACAGCCAACAGATTATGTGCGCAATCTGTTCTCACAAACTTTTTAAAATTGTTTATTTATTATTGACCTTAAAACCAATATCTTTCTCACATCACCATAGAGAGAGACAGAGTGGGAGCTTTGTGATTTTTTTTTTTTTTTTTTTTTTAAATAAAGGACCAAAGAATTAACGATGCAGATTAATTTTCACAGCAGCCTTTGATCATATTTACCAAGGGTGTCGATATTTTTGGCTATGACTGTATATGCGAGAAGGCGTCAACTATCATGCATAATGCTGTGATTCACACCAGAGAAGACACTGCACAATGAGCTGCATAATGAGCCTTTCAGCCAGGTGTGTGACTGAGAGAGAAGAGTTATAAGAAAGACTCTGAGGACAAAATACATTTTTTAAAACTACATTATTAAAGCCCATCTTTCAAGTTGAAGATCCCTGTTAATGAACGTGTAGATAAATAGTGTAGGAACTCGATTTGCATGAAGAAATTAATCATAAATGTGCATTAAAAAAAGGTTTTTTTAAATAAATTGTGAGTAAAATTACTTCCGCTATCAAAAACGCTCTGATTGGAAGTGACGCAACGGCCGGTAAATCTCATCTCTTCGTAATGGAGTCAGACAGTGAAGAGGTTGCAGTAGGGGTTAATGTCAACTCTTACGATGGGCCATTGCCGTATAATTATGAGCCGCCTAGGCGAGAGAGGGGTCAGGCAGAGTTAAGGGGTAGGGTAAATGGACAGAGGAGAGAGACAGAGTTGTGGTGTGAGAAGAATCGGTGGAGAATTGGGCAGGTGTCTTAGTGAGTGACCACAGGCTATAGCTAATTGTGGCTAACGTTGTCTCCATGTTTATCACATTGCAGTATCTTTAATAAATCATATTTAGCAAAACAGCTGTCGACTTTGTTGTTTTTCAAGCATCCATGTAGATTGTCACCATCTATGCCAGCAACATGTGTCTTAAAATGTTTAATTTAGATCCCAGATTTTAAATGAATGCTGTTGGCTGTAGGCTATAGCTTACATCTGTGACGGTCAGCTAGTCTGGACAGGGATGGAAATGCTGTGCATTTCTGCACAACATAGTTTATCGTGAAATTTTGTAGAAATTGCTAGTTTATTTTTAATATGTTTTTTCTTTTATTTTTTTGTGTATTGATGTTCTGCTTCTGCAGATGTCAAGCGTTTGGGCCGTATATCTGAACAACATAACCGGCCAGCTGGAATTCCGAACTTACGCCGCCTTCACACTGGCAATTGAAATCAGCTCCGATACGGCTATGAAACAACCAGAAGTCATTCATTTCCTACGGAGATTCACAGACCGCATGCGAATGGCTCCGAACCGGGTCCGAACGAGTGCGGTGCGAAAAAAATCGTGTCCGTTGGTCATCCGGAAAATTGAACTCCTGCGAAAGGCTACGGACGGTTCCTATTCAACAATTCCAGCGGAAGTTGGTGTTGCTGTGGTACTGATAAACAACCCTGAATTCTTAACTTTTAATATAATAAATAATGATTTTATAACGATAAGTTGTCATGTCATTTTTTTTTATTTTCATGATTTTCTAAAATTATTAGGGCAGTTAATACTCTCTCGCTCGAGTGCAGGGTTGTTGCAGCCCTATATACCACTATATCACATTTTGCTGACCTGACATGTCAACGTCCTGGGCAACTTTCCTCCACGCAGCAGCCTTCCGATTGATGTCTCTATAACCCTCATCAGAGAGATCAAAGAGAATTGCACATTCAGATACTGACAAGATCAATTGTTCTAATCTCTCCGCCATTTTTGTTTTTCTGTTTTCCCCACAGCATACAGGGCAAACCGTAAACAAGGACAGCAACTGCCTCTGGCAAACAATGAACTTGTCAACAGCACTGATAACAAGAAAAGGAAAAAGCACATTAATTCTGACTATGACATTTTTTTTATACACAATTAGAAACAGTTTCCATTAATAAAAAGGTTTTTACTTTGGGTGACTGAGAGATTCCAGCTCTTCTGGTTCCTCCTCAGAGGACTCGCTCAACATCTCCTCCCCCTGGACTCCATGACATATCACCAGAATGGTTGATGATATCAGAAAATGACCATTCATCATCACTTTGTTCAGGACTGGCCAGTGGAGTTGATCTGCGATGCTCAAACCTTTCGGTTTGAGTCCCCACATCCACCATCTGAGGCTTTACCTGAACAGCTTAGATGAAAGAGATTCATCTTAATAATTGTTCACCATTGTACATTCATTGGTAACAACACATGCAACCCAGTAAAAAATATCTTTTTCTAACATTATGAAGTTCATAATTTTTAATGTTTACTGTCTGAAAAGTGTAAATTACAAAATAGTAACCATGGAGATCATGAAAATTTTTGACATGTAATCCTTATTTGTGATTGTATATGGCATGTATGGTGAATGCTAGATATAAGCTAACTACCTAATGAACGATGTAAACATCTTATGTTGCACTGTGATCCACGATGGACCACTTCTGGCTCAGGGTCCATTGTAGAGATGTCTCCATCTCCATCATCTTCAGGATCTGAAGTGGCAGTGCTGGCAGCACTCTCTCCCAAAATCTGAAAACAGACCAAAATCACAACTTTGAACTTTAAAAAATGTAGTCCATTCATGAAAATCCCTCATTCATGCATTATTTAAAAGACTGCTAATCTTTTCAAAATCTTTTCAAAGTAGTCCCGAGCTGCATTCCCTCGCATGTGCCCTGTTGATACCAGCTTCGAATAGTCAAAGAAAACCAAGGCAACTTCGATGTAACTAAGAAAACTAATATTGTAAATCATTACTTGGATGCGTTTTGGAGACGGTGAAGTCTTGTTTACACTTTTGCCTGGCTCCGAAGAGAAAGAGTGTGCGTGCGTGACCGGCTCTCTTTCTCTGCTCGTTCTTTCAGTTAAACATGCGCCCTGTCACAAGTGCAGCAGTTCATCTACATTACTCACCGATCAAATAAGACTTTGGCGGGACAAAAAAAAAAATCACTTGGGCGGGCACTAAAACAAGTTCAATGCAGGAAAATTCATGCGTGAATTTAACCGAGTAACGTTAGTAGGCTACATGACCATGCACTCGCACAAATGTGACCACATAAAATTTTAACTCGCACATTCTCAGAAAATGGTCGCAGTCTGGAACCCTGTCTTATTAGCTCAATAAAATAAGTGTCAGGAGGCTAATGTGCAGCCTCACGGGGTGTAACAAGAGTAAGCTGATGGCAGCTAGCAGCTAGGCGGGCTTTCGTGCCTTCATGGTGCTAACGTTAACTTCTCAAAGTCATGCCAAGACTAATCCATTATAACGTCAAAAAAAAATACATTTGCAGAAATTACATGCAGAGCTACATTTCGATGCAACAATTTGTTTAAGGTATTATAAGACTTACTGTGCAAAGCTCCCGTTTTCAACACGCAGATTCTCTGCTAGTGCTAACGTTAGATCTTCACTCCCGCCAGATTTTGCTGGTGGACTTCCATGCACCGATGGCACAGCTCCATTTGCCAGCCTAACCCACTCTTTTCGTCGAAATCCCATGCGAAATTCCATAAGATCTCCTTGGTTGTAGCTGTCCGGTGTGAAGTGTTTTTCACATACCACCTTGTGTCTTGTCAACGAGGAGGCAGCGAAATTGCTTCTCTTTGCCCGGACGAAACACATCCAAGCACGGAAATCTTTGTGTTTCTTGTTTGGAAATCGGTGGACCCGATGGCCAGACAAGTTGGAGTTGTTGCATCCAAAACAAACACAAGAATTCACCATTGTGACAACTCAAACCTACTATAACTATAATAACGATAACGACAATCTCTCTTTTCTCTTACCACCACGCGTAAACCCACACTGAGAACCAGGGCGGGAGCGCCTATGTTTGCCTGTCGTTACGTCATATGACGCGTTCTCTGGGAAAAGGCGGTTTTTTGGAGCATAGCTTAGAATAGGTACACTTTTTTCTTAATTTCTGCCCGTGAGTGTTGTAAAACATATGTATTCTTACAGTAGGTTGACAACCAAAATGGGTATTACTGCTGCCTGTTCCGCCGCCGCAGGGCCGCAGAGTTAACTGCAAGTCAGTCGCGTGTTAAAATCATTCGCGAAAGTACCGCCAGGTGGCGCAAAGGGACGGATTGCAAAATTAATGTAATTGTAAAATGAAAGGAAGACGTAAAACAACAATAACATTATAATATACATTATAACATCCTTAAAAGCCATTAAAAATAAGGATAATCTTAGACTACAGTCTACTCATCAAAAATTTAAAGAAAGACCTTTACACAAAGGCTCTTATGCATGCTATTGTTATCAAACAATCATTACACACACACATACATACACACACACATATACATACATATACATACATATATATATATATATATATATATATATATATATACATATACATATATATATATACATATAAATAAATACACAGATTAAAGCTAAATGTTTTCATTTTGGTTCATTCTTGGTTATGAAAAAATAATAATTTTCAGGTTCCATTTGCAGAGTGAAATGAGAACGGTGCAGCATTTACAAATAATTCTGATTCACTATTATTATTCTTAATTTTTCAAACTGCTAGGCATTTTTGAATTATGCCTTTGCCGTGTGACCAAAAATTGTGAATTGTGACTTTGATCGCGCTGGTGCCTCACGCACACATATCTGGAAACAGCAGTCGTTCACCGAGCCACTTGCGAGCAGCGGTCCACTTTGGCATATTTATGCTCATTATGATTATTTTTTGCGTAGATACTGAAACACGTGTGAAATCCAAAGCCTATTTTACCTAATGATTAAGAGTTTAGCTTCAAATGGGCAACATGTTTGGATTTGTCCCGAATTAGAGAGATAAGCCCAACCTTACCTTATGTATCACTTTAAATTATTTTTAATTATTATTTCTGTTTGGTTTATAAGCCTATATTATTATATACTGCAATTTTATTTATCCATTAGAATTATATATTTGTAAGTCTTGTTCTGTTCTGATAAATTTGTTGAATTTAAAGGATTTGTTGTAAAGTAAAGGGAACTAAAAATATCCTGTTGGTACATTAGCCTATAGCATAATTAGGCCTGCCTTTATTTCTGAATGTAATAAAATACAACTCTCACAAATTGTATTTATTTTTTAGCGTGTTTAAAAAAAAATGCAGCAAACGAAAATAGGCGATTAATCGGTTAAAATGTGTTATTGTGGGTTAACAAATTTACATTATATACTTAGGAACAGAGTCTGGGCCTAATCTAGGCTATGTTGTTAACTATTTACAAGTTTCGTGTAGCTATAATTTCATCCAGCTTTATTTTTCCATTGCATCCGAAAATGACTTTGTGCATGCGCATTCACTCCACGCGCTCAAGCTGCCTCCCGCGATGCTCAGCTGTGGACGATTTCAAAATGTTTGATATAAAGGTTGCTGTCACATATTACATACAGGAATTGGTCATAAAAAAAAAAAGTCAAAATATATTGTTAGTTTTATGCTAACATGCAGTCAAGGTCTTCAGATACTATATAAGATACAAGTTCTTTTAGTTTCAACTTATAAACTTCTTAAGATTTTAAAGTCAGTTTAACAGTATTGAAATTCAAGTTGAATATGATATTTAAAAAAGGTTTTAATTGCTTAAATTATTTCTAAGAATTAATAATATGTTATCATGACTTTTTCATCAAATTGTTTTTACGAGCTGCATTCGTTTTCCATTTCGGAAACCAAGCACACACTTTTTTTTTTCTCTCTATTTTAACAGCATTAGCTCAATGAAATACGTCTTTCTTCAGGTAGACTAAATGTTTTCCCGCCTTGCTAAATGTTGGGCTTATGATCAATAATTTGTATTCGCCTCAAACTGATTTTATAAAATCCAAACGTAGACGGTGAAGCTGGGTCAGTTAAAGCTCACGCTTGCTGTGAAGCGGGAGCAGCTGACGGAGGATTCCGCTTGGTCTTAAAGCCTGCCTCAAACGTCTACGTTCACAAACATCTAAGATTTTCTCAAAAATAATGATTTATTATCAATTGAGAATTTGTTATTATTTTGGTCTAGTGATACTAATAATATGGGCTGCGGGAAAATAATGAATAAAAAGAGAATGGCTGCTGTGAGTGCAGGCATGTTTCAGCCCAGTAACATGAGAACACACCGTTCCTCACAGCCAAAAAACAGACCGAGTTCAGTTCAGCTGGAGGGGGTTGGGGTAGTTCTGTATAGCTTGTTGGGGTCGAGTTAAAGGTGTGAATTTCTTGCTCTTTCATATGGAGAGTGTCTTATGAGGGTTTCAAACTTGCAGAACAGGTTTTTAGGACATATTGGTTTTAAAACAACTTTAAAGAAAGGTTTGATCCACTTCAAATGTTGACTACTGTATAGCGCAATAAAGTTTATTAGTTATTATAACTTAATTTCAGAGGAAGTTTTTTTCACAAAAAATCCGATTTACGATTTAAATATATTTTCTAGTCTATATTTTCATCTCGTTATGCCGCCGTTATGTATTTATTTTTATTTCTTATATCAATTATTATTAAATATAACAGACACTGTCTAGCCGTGTCTTGTTCAGTTGGTAGGGTGAAACATCTCTCTCACTCGGCAGCAGAGTAAAAAAAAAAAATTCGTTCTTATCTTGCTTGTGTCTTTGAGTCAGGTTTTTAGTATGGTGTGTTATTTTTTGAATTCGTCCTCTGCATTTAACCCATCCGAAGTGCACACACACAGAGCAGTGAACACACACACACACACTGTGAACACACACCCGGAGCAGTGGGCAGCCATTTTATGCTGCGGCGCCCGGGGAGCAGTTGGGGGTTCAATGCCTTGCTCAAGGGCACCTAAGTCATGGTATTGAAGGTGGAGAGAGAACTGTACATGCACTCCCCCCACCCACAATTCCTGCCAGCCCGAGACTCGAACTCACAACCCTTCGATTGAGAGTCCGACTCTCTAACCATTAGGCCACGACTTCCCACATGATGTATGTGAGAGTGGAGCAGCAACAATTTCCCTCCGCGCTCCGAGCATTTAATAATCACTCCGCTCCGCGCTCACTGATACCAGAAACACTGCTCTGCACTCACTCCGTGGATAAAGTTGAAATGTTATGTTCATAGTAGCCTATAAAAATAAAATAATAAATAAATAAAATAACAGGAGAGTTTCAAAGGGGATTAGGCTAACTTTTTTTCCTACCAAACGCCAAACTAATAACATTGTCAGCATTAAAAGATATAATTGCAGCTTTCTGCTGTGCAAATTTTGTTTGTGGTGAAAATAACAGTACATTTTCATCAGTTATTTTATCTACAGATCGATGCATTTCTTACAGATTTCAAAATCAGTTACAGATGAAGCAGCACTGTAAAATTACAATTGTTTGAATGCATTATTGCGACAGTGATTGCGTGTGAATGTGCTGTATCTGTTTAAATCATGCTTTAACCTGAAAATAATCAGTAAAAGGAACAGACAAGCTCCTTGAGAACTAGCCTGTAACGCTCGACTATTGCCGTCATTATAGTCTTTTGATCGGAGAGATTGTGTGTATCAAGCTATAGCTAAATATGTTTATCATGTGAATTCTTGCTAAATATGCAGTTATATTGCTGTTGGCATGAATTGTACTCGTGATGGAGCGGTGCTGGAGCGAGTGAAAACCACGACGCTCCGACTTTTAAAAAATCCTCTCCTTGCTCCAGTCAGAATAACACCGCTCCGCTCATACTCTGCTCGGCAGCTTGTCTCAAACGCGCGGGGGAGGGTTGAGCCCAATCAGAACTACGAGCCCTGAGTGTAACATCAGCCGTTTTATTTTGTTGCGTCCATACAATATTTTTTAGCGTGTGAGATATACATTTTCACAGAATGTAGCCTATTCATGAACAATATATTGAAGTTTTTCTAAATCTCAAACAGAGTCCAGACATCAGTAAACTATCCGTTTATGAACGTTTTATAGGCTTTTTTTTTTTTACAGACGTGACAAAAAACACAAGAGTTTTTATATATTTTGTAGACTTTATGTGATTTTAAATGCACAAACCAGAAGCACAATATCTGCAGAGAAGGGCTGGCCATTCTCAAAACATAAAACATCAATTTTATAAAAATTTTCATTTTTGTGTTTCAGAGGAAAAATCTCTCCATTACGGACCATTCTGAAAGAAGAATTTATGCAAACATGTATAAAATGCTTTAAAAACTTTAACAGAGATGTCTAGAGGGTATTTAATAGATCTGCCTCCCACGTAAGATTTTTCTAGTTACTAGTCGTTCTTTGGTCATTATTCGTTGCATTATTCAACTAATCGCAGGTTTATATTTGATAATCCATAATGAGCCTTAATATATTCCGCGCTCAAGCACATGCATTAAGTTTGCCCCAAAGCACAGGCAGAAGTAGCCCAATAATTGTGGAAAAAGGAGACATTTTAATTATTTATTAATAAATAAATGTTTTCTTGTCGGCTTAAAGATGAAATTCACAGTGCTGACTCTCTCCACATGGACGCGCCTTTAGAGAGAAATGCAACCTTCACAGATTACATAATGCTTTCGTTCTGAATTGATTCGTTTAAAGGTGCCATGTGTAAAAATTGAGGTAAAAATATCAAAAAAATTACCTACACGCATCAAAAGAATGAGAAGAAATAAGGGCTATGATGTCATTAAAAAAATGTCAAGTTATAGTGCTGCAGAGATATCAACCTTAATTAGCATTAGCTAATACCAGTTTCGGCCATGGGAGGCGGTATGCGGGCAACATAACCACCAGCCAACCTGCAATACACGAATAACTCGCACGGCTTGTGCGCGTACTTGAACCTGATGTCAATCGTGTGGAAAGTACAGCCCACTACTTCATTTCAGTTCAGGGAAGAGTGCGGAAGGATGGCTGAAGCCCTTGGCAAGAGACACCTACCACCAACCGCTACAGGGAAACAACCGCGCTCGGAATCACAAATCAAATCCGATAAGAAAAGGAGTCGAACCAGAGTAAACATCGGCACTGCTTTCCATCGCTGGAGACAACTGATGGACTTGAAAGAAATGAGGTTCGACTCCGAACTTGCAACATTTATTTTGGATTGGTAAGTAATATGCTGTTAGTATTTCGCTAGAAGTTTGTTTTATATGTTTGCTTATTTTTTTCGGGAAGTTATAACAGAAATTTATCGAAGGCTGTTCGATAAACGTGCTAATGTTAGCGATGGCTAACCGTAGCTGTGTTTGATAATTAGCTAGCTATAACTTACCCACAGATCCGATCCGGTTTTCACCTGTTATCTACCAAAGCCCGTCTCTACCAAGCTGATGCTAAAATGTAACATTACCTAAGAAGCTTGAAATGTCTTCGATGATAATGAACCCGAGAGAGAGAGAGAGAGAGAGTGAGAGTGGGGGGTCTCTACCAAGCTGAACGCGCACTCACTCACTATATTCAGAGCGGTCAAGTTTTTGCTAATGAAAATCAAACTTGATATATGCTGCTAAATTAGCATCAGGCGGGCAGCATGTCCGCGGGCAGTCTCCGTGTCCTCTTTGTTTCGTGGTTTTTCTGTGCGTAAGAAAATTGATGTGTGGCGTGAAAGCGTGTGAAAAGAGTCAATTGCGTGTGTCTCACGGTGAATGCTTGAGAGTTGGCAGCTCTGGTTACGTTGGTTGGAGCTAGCTTGGTCAACATCAGCTGTCTGATGTTGACCAATGATGTTGACAGAATGCTGTCTGTCAAATTAATTTAATTCAAATAATGTGTATATACAACTCAAAATCTAATATGAACAAAACGAATATGAACATATTCACTGGTAAAGGTGAAGGGGAGTAGCTTGAAGATGTCATGTTTCAAAATCACTTGACATCACCCAACGTTCCTCTGTAGGCAAAACGTCCTCTTAGGCTTCGGCTATGGCCTTAGGGTTGTTGTGAAGGTAGGGGCGGAGCATAGAGACTATGCCGTTTCTTGTTTGTTACTCTAGAGTAGAGCAATTCACTTTATTGAGGCATACTGCCCCCATCTGGTATGGAATGTGGAGTATGACTTGATTTTTTTGCCAGACATGACGCATGGCACCTTTAAAAGACATTTCAAGCTTTCTGTAGATATATTTCTCATGTATGTGAGACACCACAATTTTCAGTTATTTCATTATCAGGAAAAAAATCATGTGACCGAGTGGGCGCCTCCCTGTCATGCATGCGCATTAATAATTTTCACACAAACACTTGAATTTGAATAATAATTCACATTTTGCATATGCATTACAAAGCAAATTTTTTTTTACATGCAACTATCCTAAATAAAACCAAACAAGATTTGTAATGAAGATAAAATATGTAGACAAATAAGAATAAATGCTGCATGTGCACTCAGCATCATGCGCGCTGAGCAAATCTTGCACTCTGATATTTTACGGAATATTATACAAATCTGCATTTAAATGCGCCTGCAATTTATTTATTTATTTATTTTTATTTATTATTTTTTTTTACTTAAATTACATGAAAGCAAGTAAAGAAGACTTTGTTTATTAATGAAGCTCTTTTTTTTACATCGTGTGTATTTCGTTGATTATAATGAGAGAACTTTGCAGATGGTTGATAGGCTACGTGAAGACATTTCATTAATCGGTCTATTCTTTAGAGTTTCAATGATTTAGTTAAATGGTGCAGGTTTCATTTATTCGTTTCTTGTTTTAATTAGGCCTAAATAATGGGAGCGAAATTATTCAGTGCCTCACGTTTTACTAAAATAAAGAAAATAATTAATAAAATATGCAAGCCTAGCTCACAATAGGCTACCACTTTTAATGCTCCAATGCAGAGTAAACCACAATTTCTTTTAAATAATAACACATAATCAGAATCAGAATCAGAAAGAGTATTGCCAAGTATGCTTACGCATACAAATTATATATATATGAATTATATATAATAATTCATATTATATAGCCTAAATAATACTGCACACTATTTAAATGTGTCAAATCTAAAATATGGTGTAGAGAAAATATAAGCACAGGCTCATAGGCTTGATATTTATCCTGCTTGAATTGGTTCTAAGACACGCACATATCTTCATAAGGACTAAACTTTCATTTGTGAATATTAAATATTTTTTCTTTCATTTTCCCCGACTGCAGTCAAATATAACACATCGGTGAGGCAAAGCTGACGTCTATTTGCGATAACAGTGGTCAAAAGCTGCAAATGCATTTTGCAGATGCGGCGGTAGAACCAACATTTTGTTGTATATCTTTTGTATATCTTTTTGTATATCTTTTTAAATTGACATTTTTCATAAAAGATTCTGTATAAATTAAGTTATACAATTAAATTGAAAGATGGCCTTTAACATTATTGTGATGGTCACTGATACTAGTACTCATTTATAGAAAAAAAAAGAACACAATTACCACATAGCACACATATTATCAGTGATATTTACAGCTTACTTGATACATTTACACCAGGAATGGAAATTAGCACCCGCCACCAGCCAAATGCGGGTGATTTTGTGTTGTGGTGGGTAAAATCGCTTCACCTACCGCCACCTTGGTGGGTAAATAAAAATAGCATACTGTTTCACCCGCCCGGTGGACAAAAAAGTTAATTTCCATCCCTGGTGTGTGTACAACACGCAATACAGTGTAATATCATTCGAAGCAGCTCCGTGGAGAAAGGTGGTGTAAACCGCGGGCTCGAAACGGCGGCGTTGTTCCCAGTACAGTGTTTGCAGCTGAAGTAAGTGCCGCTGGCAGAGTGATATATTTGTTGGTTATTTACAGTACATTTTATAGCACGCGCTCATGATATACAAGATCGCGTGAAGAGTTGAATTTGTTATCACGCACAAATTTCCGCATCACGTCTCTGTCAAACCCCGGTAAGTTCATTCTCCTCCAGCATTCTGCAACATTTTAGATTATATGGACAGTTTGTGTTTGTCTTGTTTTTAACGGCATAATAAGCAAACTAACAAACAGTATTATCGGTGTCTAATAACTGCTGTCCGGTGGATGCATTTTATTTCCAGTCTTAAGTACTTTTTCAGAAGTTAGCTCTGTGGCTATAAGTTGTTACGCTGTTCATTTTTGTTTGTAGAAACAACATTGTATCGCTACACATGTTTGAAAGCTCTGGCGTGACGAGACACGTAAAAATGATGTATTAAAAACGCTGTGCGTTCGTTTGTCGACGGTGTAAAAGTTTGTGAGCTGAGATTTCTTTCAGTGATACATGGCTGAACAGGGGACTTTTCCCCACGTGTTCCCTCAACCACAAAAAAAAAAAAAAAAACACTTATATTGGTGAATCCTTTCCTTTGGAATTAAATACAACATTATTAATGCGTACGAAAACTGTTTAGAATATCGCAAAAATGTTTCTGTGCATAAAAAAAGTTCAGTACAGTGTATTATCCGGTTGGGCTACGGAGTTGAGAGAATGAGCTACTTCAGCAAGAGTCGGCTGTTTCAAAACCTAGTAAGCTGCCTAGATAGGTAGCATTTTTGAGTATCACTGAAAGAGAAAATGTCAGTATTTCATTGAGACTTGAGATTAAATAAACTGCTTAAGTAATGTAGATCTTGTAGGCTAGTATTAATTTTCACATGCAGTTACACATTTTGTCGGTTAAAAACAAGAAAGTGGCTGGTAAAAACATTGAGTGTCTGGTAGATTTTGAAATCCACCAGCCAAAAGATAATTTCCATACCTGATTTACACTTCAGAGGATCCTGGCTATAACACATTCAAAATACTTACACCAGAGTAGATATTTATGAACAGATGCTTAGTTACATTCATAAACACAAGCATGCTTTGTATGTAGGCCTATACAATATATATAGTTATAAACATATTTGGCTATATTCGTGAACAGAGAATAGTTTTGTCTAACCATTCTTACTGACATTAGGCTAGCAACAATAGGCTTTTTTAGCGCGGTAAAGTTTATGCCGCCCATTGATTGAATGCGAGACCCCGGTTCCATTTACAGATGTTTATTAACACCGTAGAACTACAAATTTTAGATAGAAAAAAAATAAAAGACAACATTAAACATTGCAATCATTACATAAATAGCATGGCTTGGCACTGTAGCGAATGCTAATAAAGAATACAGAGAAATACTGACCACTTTAGCCTGCTTCTCAACCAACGGCAGAGTCATTTCCAAGAAGCAATCTTCACAGTCAAACAAAACATTCTTCAACTCACACACAGTTGTAGCAAACACCACGTAACATGGAGTGATAAATGAAAAAACTAGCAGGTAATATCACCACTGCATGTGCGCTTAGATCACCGCTGCATGTGCTCTTTGATCACCGTGAGTGGCTTACGGCGCTTACAGGCGCTACTTCCGTTTTTTAACCATGTCAAAATAAAAGTGCGTATTTTCAAAATAAATTCAAAAAACGGCTGCATTTACACTCCCACCATCACACACGGTGTGATTTACAATAAATAAATTACATTGTTAACAGAACCTTATAAAACATTGATGTAAATACACAAATATACCTTCAAATATAAACAAAACAATGGCATTGAAGAGCTAATCTACTTATTCAGATTCAAGCAAAAGTACTGTTTTGTGTATTGACCTTTCTAAGTAAACTGGCTTATTTGAGCATGTGCCTTTACAGTCTAGTGTTGTGTCACTAAGTAACAGTTTGAGTTTTCTGACTCTTCCGTCAGCTCCTTGGAAGACTTCAACTACTTTCGCCAGCTTCCATTGATTTCTTGGCGTGCCATCATCTTGCAACAGGACAATGTCATTCACTTTAGCATTTCTCCTGTCCTTGTTCCATTTGCTCCTCTGCTGTAGACTCAGCAAATACTCCTTTCTCCACCTGGTCCAGAATTCATTGGACAAGAACTGTACTATCTTCCATCGCTTCTGAAGGTAGAGATCTTCCCTTACAAATTCACCAGGTGGTGGTGCGATTATTGAAGATTTCATTGTCAATATGTGGTTTGGAGTTAGGGGTTCAGGTCCTAATGGATCATTGAGATGTTCCGTGGTCAATGGTCGACTATTCACTATAGCCATCACTTCGTACAGGAATGTTCTTAATGAAGAACTGTCTAATCTTCCAGCAGACTGGTCTAGGATGGATGTGAGGACACTTCTCACGGTCCGTATCTGCCTCTCCCAGACGCCGCCCATGTGACTGGAAGCAGGTGGGTTCATGACAAAGTTGCATCCTAGCTCTTTCACACGTTCTTGCTCCATTCCTTTCATTAATACTTGAAATTCATTGCGTGCTCCCACAAAGTTTGTGCCTTGATCACTTTGTAGATGACTTACATTGCCTCTTATGGCAATAAAACAGCGCAACGCACTTAAGAAGGCATCAGTGGAAAGGTCATCCAATACCTCAATGTGGATGGCACGTGAACACATGCAGGAGAATAGAAGCCTATATCTCTTCAGTTCTTTCCTTCCATCTTTAACATAAAATGGTCCGAAGCAGTCCATACCACTATAGGTAAATGGAGGGGTAGCTTCTATCCTCTCTGGTGGAAGATCGGCCATTTTTTGTTCTTGATTACACCTTCTGAGCTTTCTGCATTTGATGCACTTGAAAATGAGTGATGACACTTCACTACTACACCCTATGATCCAAATCCCACTTGAACGTAGTTCATTGATGGTCATTCCACGACCCTGATGCTTCACCTTCTTATGATAGTGCTTTATCAACAATCGAGATACATGATGTCCTTTGGGGAGGATAGCTGGGTGTTTGACATGAGGGTGGAGTGTTGCTTGTGTCAATCTACTTCCCACCCTCAGGATATCTTGGCTATCCATGAAAGGGTTCAACTTGTGCAGCTCGTTTGACTTGCTCTTTTGTACCTCTTTCTTTTGTTTAAGAGCCTTGATTTCATCACTGAACGCCTCTTCTTGAACTGCATGGATTATGAATTGTTCAGTATCCATTCTTTCGTCAAGTGTCGTAGCTTCATTGGATCTTGTTTTAAGACCTTTCACCTCTTTTGCAAAACGCTTAAGTCTTGCTATGGCTCTTACGGCTCTTTTCCAATCAGAAAACTTGTGAAGTCGATCTGATAGGGACCTTTCCTCATTTGCTTTCGTTGTGTGAACTTGTGCCCTTTTAATTTCTGGGTCGTCCTCATTGAGGTCTTGCACCTTAATCTTTTCTTTGTTAGGGAGCTCCTTTTGCCACAAGAAACTAGGTCCCGTGAACCAGTTAGACTCTACAAGCTCCTTTGCCATGAGTCCGCGAGAGGCATGGTCAGCCGGGTTATTTTCTGAGGCAACATATTGCCACTGACTTGGTTCTGTGCTCGATTTGATCTGCTGGATCCAATTGGCTACGAATACATGAAATCGCTTTTCATCATTGTTAATGTAACCAAGGACGACCTTGGAGTCGGTCCAAAAGTATTCCTGCAGATCTTCGATCTCCATTTCTCTCTTTAACAGAGCACCTGTCCTTGTGGCCACGACCGCAGCTGAGAGTTCCAGCCTTGGGATTGTTGTTACCTTCGTTGGAGCAACCCTTGCCTTCCCCATAACAAGAGCACAATGGACTTCTCCAGACTTTGAAACAACCCTAAGGTAAGAACACATTCCATAGCCAGAAACACTAGCATCGGAAAAATGGTGAAGTTCACACTGTAGAACTTCCTTGGCTGCCAATGGTATGTAGTGCCGTGGTATCTCTACCGCAGATAGATTATGAAGGTCTTGGAGCCATGCTTCCCAACGCGGCCTGAAGTCGTCAGGAAGTGGCTCATCCCATCCTACCTTGTCTTGGCACATCCTTTGTAGAATCTGTTTACCTTTCAAAATGATAGGTGCCACAAATCCAAGAGGATCAAAAATTGAGGCCACTGTTGACAGTACTCCTCTTCTGGTAAAAGGATGCTCCTTTACCCTCACTCTGAACTGGAATTTATCTGAGCTAATGCACCACTGGACCCCAAGAGCCCGTTCCATCCTTTGCTCGCCCAAGGTCATGTCCAGGTCAGCTGAAACTTCAGCAATTTCTTGCTTTGGGATTGTGGCAAGAACCTTCTTGTTGTTGGTAATGAATTTGTGTAAACTGAGTTTACCGGTTTGCAGAGGTCTCTTGCCTCTCTAACAAGCTTGATAGCTTCCTCTTCACTGTCCAAACTTGTTAATCCATCGTCAACATAAAAGTTGCGCTGTATAAATCTCACTGTAGCTTCACTAAACTTGCCTTCTCCTTCTGCAGCCAGGTGTTTGAGCCCAAAGTTTGCGCATCCAGGTGACGATGCAGCACCAAACAAGTGAACCTTCATGCGGAACACTGACGGTAGAGCTTCCCTATTGCCTCTTTCCCACCACAGAAATCTGAGGTAGTCTTGGTCCCTTGGTGCAACATGAAATTGATGGAACATCTGCTTTACATCACACATGATGGCTACTTGTCCTTTGCGGAAATGGCACAAGACCCCTACAAGGGTATTTGTAAGGTCTGGCCCGGTGAGTAGATGTTCATTCAGTGATGTATTCTACAACTTAGCTGAGCAATCAAATACCACGTGAATCTTTCCTGGCTTTTGAGGGTGGTAAACTCCATGGTGAGGGATATACCACGTGGTCTGATTGATTACCTCAGACTCTGGAACCTTTTCAGCATCACCTCTTGCAATCATGTCCTCCATAAAAGCCACATAATCCTTGTGATATTGATGATCTTTCTTAAGACGTTTTTCCAGACATCTGAGTCTATGTTCTGCACACACTTTGTTGTTTGGCAGACTTGGCCTCTCTTCCTTGAAAGGCAATGCCATTTCGTAATGCCCATTTGGCTTTTGCTTGATTCCTTCTTTCAGTTTCACCAAGAACTTAATATCTTCTTGCGACATTAGAACTTCTTCACTAAACTTCTCAGTAAAATCTGACTCAAACACCTTGAGTATATCTGACGGAGTGATCATTTCCTTGACTTGAGTTCTGTAAACAAAATGGACCTCAGACTTGAGCTCTGTAGAGGGCTTGGTAGCTGGCTGAACTTCCTTTATGATGATATGGTGGCTCACACCGATTTCATCCTCATGACCATAATCAACTTCAGTGCTGCTGTAGCCGATAATGCTCCAACCCAACACAGACTTTTGTGCATAAGGCTGGTTTTCATTGCCCGTGATGACATCTCTGGGAAGTAAAGCTTGTGGACAGTTATACCCGATCAACAATCCTACTTCACAGTCGAGCACTGGAGACATTTCATCTGCCAAATGTTCCAAGTGAGGCCATGACTTTGCGGTTATGCTTGTGGGTATATGGGATCTGTTTGCTGGTATATAATCTCTGGTATAGGTTGTTGGGAGTTTGATTTTTGTGTCAGAGCTGATGCCTCTTACCTGTAGTCCTTGCACCTTTTGGCTATTCACCACTTTTGTTTTTGATGTTATCGTGGACACTTTAAGTTTTACTGGCTCTTTCTTGGCACCCAATGTTACAGCTACATCCTTCAGGATGAAGGTTGTGTCGCTCTGACTATCAAGTAAAGCATACACTAAAACTTCCTTGTCTGGTTCCGTTGTCGTGGAGACATAGACTGGAACAATAGCTGAAGTATGCGTACTGCTCTTCTCTTTGCTGTATTTCAACTGATTCAGACTGTTGGTTCTTGTCTCCTTTGTTTTCTTTTGATCTTTCTTGTTTTATTCTTACTCCTTGTTCTTGGTCTTTCTTCCCACGATCTTGATGTAGGCAAGTGGGGTGGCGTTTTCCACATAAATCACACACACTCCTGGATGTACAAGCTCTGGAGTTATGGCCAAACCTAAGACAGCCAAAACATAATTTCTCCAGTTGCACAAACTTAACTCTCTCTTCAACTGGTCTTTCCATGATCTTGAGACACCCATGGAGAGTATGGCCTTTCTTTTTGCAAAACATGCATGTGATGCTTGTCTTCTCACTTGTATTAGTGGTGAAAGTCTTAGCACTGATGTTTTGATTTCGCTGATACTTAGACTGTTCTCATTCTGTTGGCTTTGTTCTTTCTTGGTCAATTTGTTTCACTGCATATAATGATGTGATGGGGTTGCATGCAATTCGAGCCTCCACGCTGAGAAATCTGACAAAGTATCTGAAGTCAGGGAACATTTTGTGTTCATCTTGATAAATCATGGCTTCTCTGTTCCAGCGTGAGCTTAACCAATCCGGGAGCTTGACAGCAATCTTTTGGTTTTCCACACAGTCGTTGAGAGTTTGTAGACCTTGAACATATGGCATAGCTGATTCCACACTGCTCAGGAAATCAACAAACTCACGAAGATTTTCGCTGTCCTTGGGGCCAATTTTATGCCATGTATGTATCTTGTCACGGTATGACTTGGCAACTATGAATGGATTACCAAATCTGTCTTCAAGTATGTCCCAGGCAGCACGATAAGCTGTTTCTGTTCCTACAAGGAAATGGCCTTCAATAGCTCTCTTGGCTGAGCCACCAACATACTTACGGAGAAAGAAAAGCTTTTCTTGAGTCAGCAGGTTCTTGCGATCAATCAGAGTAAAGAAAGAAAGCTTCCAATCATTATATTTGAGAGGATCTCCTTTAAAAACTTCAGGTTCTGGGATTGGAACTCGATTAGCTGTGATTGCTTCAGCAAGAGTTCTCACAAGGTCATTGGAAGCTTCATGGGAGTTTAAAAGGGCTTGAGTGGCTGGAGCTTGAGTGGTTGGGACTTGTTGCATGAGTGGAAGTGCAGTAGGGGTGATGACTTGACTGGGCTTGGCTTGTTGTGCAGGACGAGCTTGGGAGACTGATGCTTGATAGGAGGGAAAAAATGGATCCATTAAAGGGTTAAGTGCAAGTGGTGGATCGACAGATTCTGAATAAACCTGCAGTCTTGCTTGAGCTGCAACATGCCCTTTAAGTTCTTCTAGCTGTTCTACTTCTCTTCTTTTCCCTTCCAATTTCATTTTTCTATCAGCACTTTCTGCTATAAACTGAACTCTTTTTTTAGCACTCTCTGCTTCAATTTCCCTTTCTTTAGCTTCTCTTTCAGCCTTCAATATTTGATCTTCCACCTCAAGTCTTTGAATTTCTTCCTTCTGCTGATGTTGTGCATTTGTTATCTTCATCACCTCCTGCGTAGCCGCAACTTCAGCTGCCGCTTGTTTTGCATTAAGGGACAGGATAGAAGAATGTCTGGATACTTTAGAAGAAGCTTTTGACTTAGCGGTTTGAGCTGAGGAGACACTAGAAACTGTGCTGTCAAACACTGACTTAGCATCAGGCCAAGATATGATTTCTGAATCATCACCATTGCGGAAACGTTGAACATTTGTATTTGCAATCCTAGTGAATGCCTGGCATGTGTCATTCATTCTCCGAATGTCAGGTTCAGGACTTGAAATGGCTCTTATTTTGAGGTAAGTATTGTCCATTTCAACTTGAATGGTGTTGATTGCATTTACAATCTCATCAATCAGATCATCAGCATAATTATTCTTAATGGACCGTTTTAAGCCATTGATATGATACTTCCATCTTCTGTACATCCTTACAAAACTCACATTTAGATCCTTCCATTTGTCATCTAACAAAGCTTTTCCTTTTTCAGTGAGCTTTTGTGTGCGTCCAGATTTCCTAATTCCAGGAAGCAGTTGTTTGTCATTCGCACCAACCTGAGATTGTGTTTCCTGCGCTGTGTCTTCAACTTGCTCATCAGCATCACCTTGCTGTGATAGGGTAGTCTGCTCTGCGTCACTATCTTTTTGAACGTCTCCAAGAGTGACCTCTTCAGTTGGAAAAGTGCTTTCCTTTGAGTGTGACATATTAAATGTACAGAGGTTTAAATGTGTTGAAAATTGAATAAAATATATTCTGTTCTCTAATGTGTGCAAATATGAAATAACATGAAATGTTGAAAATGAAATGAAATGTAAATATAAATCTCTTTGAATACCTTAGCTTAACCTTTGAATACTGTACATCAAACACTACAGTGTCATAATAACACACTTCAATGAATGAGCAATAAAAAAAGGCAATTAACAAAGTGTGAAAAAACTCTTGGAACAGTCTAAATATGAAAACTCACTTGTATGAAACAATACTTTTATATTAACTTACAACATCTTATATTCAACTGGGAGAATGCTTAATTTACTTATTTACTTAGTTTCTTGATAGATAATCAATTGCAGGAAAAGAGAATGTCCACTGCTGCTTTAAGGAAAAAAAAACACAAATGAAATGTCCGTGTGTTATAATGGCAGTACTTGCACTACTTTCAAGACACTCTCACATGCTTGCTTGTGTAGCCTTGTCTGTCGCCCTTTGGATTCACACGAACAGTTCACATGAAGGCCTCTCCTTTACCGCACGTGGCCTGCAACTGGTCCGTCTTCGTTCACTCTGAGTCTTCACCGATGCAGAAGTGTTCTACTATGCCGCCCATTGATTGAATGCGAGACTCCGGTTCCATTTACAGATGTTTATTAACACCGTAGAACTACAAATTTTAGATAGAAAAAAATAAAAGACAACATTAAACATTGCAATCATTACATAAATAGCATGGCTTAGCACTGTAGCGAATGCTAATAAAGAATACAGAGAAATACTGACCACTTTAGCCTGCTTCTCAACCAACGGCAGAGTCATTTCCCAGAAGCAATCTTCACAGTCAAACAAAACATTCTTCAACTCACACACAGTTGTAGCAAACACCACGTAACATGGAGTGATAAAGAAAAAACTAGCAGGTAATATCACCACTGCATGTGCGCTTAGATCACCGCTGCATGTGCTCTTTGATCACCATGAGTGGCTTATGGCGCTTACAGGCGCTACTTCCGGTTTTTAACCATGTCAAAATAAAAGTGCGTATTTTCAAAATAAATTCAAAAAACGGCTGCATTTACAAAGTTAGTTTTAGGTTTGATATTCGCCTAGGCTGCTTTAGGGACCGTCTGCTAATTTACCTCTCAATACAAAACGAGTCCAATAATTAATACAAATTATGTTTACAACGCCAGAGTAAATGCCTTGTGGTCAAACTGACAGAAAATATTTAACCAAAATGTCGCTACAGACGATATATCCCTTACTGTATGTACAGTACACAACTATTTTCTTTAAAAAATTACAGTCGTGGCCAAAAGTTTTGAGAATTGCATAAATATTAGTTTTCAAAAAGTTTGCTGCTAAACTGCTTTTAGATCTTTGTTTCAGTTGTTTCTGTGATGTACTGAAATATAATTACAAGCACTTCATATGTTTCAAAGGCTTTTATCGACAATTACATGACATTTATGCAAAGAGTCAGTATTTGCAGTGTTGGCCCTTCTTTTTCAGGACCTCTGCAATTCGACTGGGCATGCTCTCAATCAACTTCTAGGCCAAATCCTGACTGATAGCAACCAATTCTTTCATAATAACTTCTTGGAGTTTGTCAGAATTAGGGGGTTTTTGTTTGTCCACCCGCCTCTTGAGGATTGACCACAAGTTCTCAATGGGATTAAGATCTGGGGAGTTTCCAGGCCATGGACCCAAAATTTCAACATTCTGGTCCCCGAGCCACTTAGTTATCACTTTTGCCTTATGGCACGGTGCTCCATCGTGCTGGAAAATGCATTGTTCTTCACCAAACTGTTGTTGGGTTGTTGGAAGAAGTTGCTGTTGTAGGGTGTTTTGGTACCATTCTTTATTCATGGCTGTGTTTTTGGGCAGAATTGTGAGTGAGCCCACTCCCTTGGATGAGAAGCAACCCCACACATGAATGGTGTCAGGATGCTTTACTGTTGGCATGACACAGGACTGTTGGTAGCGCTCACCTTTTCTTCTCCGGACAAGCCTTTTTCCAGATGCCCCAAACAATCGGAAAGGGGCTTCATCGGAGAATATGACTTTGCCCCAGTCCTCAGCAGTCCATTCACTATACTTTCTACAGAAGATCAATCTGTCCCTGATTTTTTTTTTTTGGAGAGAAGTGGCTTCTTTGCTGCCCTTCTTGACACCAGGCCATCTTACAAAAGTCTTCGCCTCACTGTGCGTGCAGATGCGCTCACACCTGCCTGCTGCCATTCCTGAGCAAGCTCTGCACAGGTGGCACTCCGATCCCGCAGCTGAATCCTCTTTAGGAGATGATCCTGGCATTTGCTGGACTTTCTTGGACGCCCTGAAGCCTTCTTTACAAGAATTGAACCTCTTTCCTTGAAGTTCTTGATGAACCTATAAATTGTTGATTTAGGTGCAATCTTAGTAGCCACAATATCCTTGCCTGTGAAGCCATTTTTATGCAACGCAATGATGGCTGCACGCGTTTTTTTGCAGGTCACCATGGTTAACAATGGAAGAACAATGATTTCAAGCATCACCCTCCTTTTAACATGTCAAGTCTGCCATTCTAAACCAATCAGCCTGACATAATGATCTCCAGCCTTGTGCTTGTCAACATTCTCACCTGAGTTAACAAGATGATTACTGAAATGATCTCAGCAGGTCCTTTAATGACAACAATGAAATGCAGTGGAAAGGTTTTTTTGGAGTTAATTTTCATGGCAAAGAAGGACTATCATATTCATCTGATCACTCTTCATAACATTCTGGAGTATATGCAAATTGCTATTATAAAAACTTAAGCAGCAACTTTTCCAATTTCCAATATTTATGTAATTCTCAAAACTTTTGGCGACGACTGTACTATAATTCACCAAAAGGTTTTTAATGTTCCAAAGGTTGTATCACATTTGCAGTTAAAAGACTGACTTCTGGTGAAATTTTGCCAATATCTCCCTTACTGTACATACAGTACATAGTTATTCTTAGAAAACAATCACTGTAATTCACCACAAGGGATTTTTTTTATGTTCCAAAGGTTGTAGTACCTTCCTAGTGGCCAGACTGACTTTCTACAGGTGAACTTTTGCCAATATTTCCCTTACTGTACACACAGTACATAATTATTCTTAAAAAACAATTACTGTAAAAGGTTTTTTTCATGTTCCAAAGGTTGTAGTACATTTGTAGTTACAATACTGACTTACTACAGGTGAGATTTTGCCAATATCTTCCTTACTGTACATACAGTACATAATTATTCTTAGAAAACAATCTGTATTTCACCAAAAGGGTTTATGTTCCAAAGGTTGTAGTACGTTTATAGTTACAAAACTAACTTACTACAGGTGAAAGTTTGCCAATATCACCCTTACTGTACATACAGTACATAATTCATATTTAAAAACAATTACTGTAACTGACCAAAAGGGGTTTTTTTCACGTTACAAAGGTTGTAGTACATTTGTAGTTACAAGACAGACTTACTACAGTTGAAATTTTGCCAATATATCCTTTACTGTACGTGCAGTACATAATTATTCTTAAAAAAAAAAACAATTACTGTAAATCACCATAAGGGTGATTAGATTAGATTCAACTTTATTGTCACTGCACATGTAAGGTACAAGGCAACGAAATGCAGTTAGCATCTAACCAGAAGTGCAGTAAGCAGTAAGTACAGAATATACAAGGTCTACAATATGTACAATAACTATACAGATAAGTATTATGGACATAATTTACAGATTTTAAATTTTAAATACTATCAGCATGACATACAGATAGGTGTACTATGAACATACTATACAGATGGAATATGTGAAAGTGTATGTACACTATAGGCAGAACTATGAACATATGAACATAATTTACACTATTGCAATGGAAAGTAAAGTGCATAGGAAATATTTCAGTTTGCAAATGGGTTATTCAGTGTATCTGGATGAACAGACAGTAGTGCAAGTAATAACAAGTTTACTGTTTTTGCTTGTTGTAAATAAATAATAATAAATAAATCGGTCAGATGTTGTGATGAAGTGGGGGAGGAGTCTGTGTGTATGGGTGTGGGGGGTTGTCAGAGGGCAGAGTTCAGTAAGGAGACAGCTGTAGGGAAAAAGCTGTTCCAGGATCTGCTGGTCCTTGTCCGGAGGCTCCTGAAGCGCCTCCCGGAGGGCAGGAGGTTAAACAGTCCATGGTCAGGGTATCACCCTATATCACCCTTACTGTACATACAGTACATAATTATCATTAGAAAACAATTACTGTATTTCACCACAATGGTTTTTTTATGTTCCAAAGGTTGTAATACATTCCTAGTGGCCAGACTGAATTACTACAGGTGACAGTTTGCCAATTTCACCCTTACTGTACATACAGTACATAATTAATCTTCAAAAACAATTACTGTAATTGATCAAAAGAGTTTATTCATGTTCCAAAGGCTGTAGTAAGTTGTAGTTACAAGACTGACTTACTACAGGTGAAATTTTGCCAATATCTACCTTACTGTACATACTGTACATAATTATTCTTAAACAATTATTGTAAATCACCATAAGGGTTTTTTCATGTTGCAAAGGTTGTAGTACGTTTGTAGTTACAAGACTGACTTACTACAGGTGAAAGTTTGCCAATATCACCCTTACTGTACATGCAGTACATAATTATCCTTAGAAAACAGTTACTGTAATTCACCACAAGGGTTTTTTTTTATGTTCCAAAGCTTGTAGTATATTCTTAGTGGCCAGAGTGACTTACTACAGGTGAAAGTTTGCCAATATCATCCTTACTGTACATAAAGTACATAATCTTAAAAAAACAATTACTGTAATTGACCAATTGATTAGTTACAAGACTGAATTACTACAGGTGACATTTTGCTAATATCTCCCTTACTATACATACAGTACATAAGTGTTTTTTAAAAAACAATTACTGTAAATCACCAAAAGGGTTTTTTTTGGTTTTTTTAATGTTGTAGTGTTTTTGTTGTTTTTGTAGTTACTTAATTGACTTACTACAGCTAAAATTTTGTCAATATCCCCCTTACTGTACATGCAGTTCATTATTATTCTTAAAAAAAAAAACAATTACTGTAATTCAACAAAAGGGTTTTTTCATGTTCCAAAGGTTATAGTACAGTCCTAGTGGCCAGACTGACTTAATACAAGTGAAAGTTTGCCACTATCACTCGTACTGTACATGCAGTACATAATTAATCTTCGAAAATAATTGCTGTAATTGACCAAAAGGGTTTTTTCATGTTCCAAAGGTTGTATTATGTTTGTAGTTACAAGACTGAAATTTTACCAATATCTCCCTTACTGTAAGTACAGTACACAATTATTCTTAAAAAACAATTACTGTAAATCACCAAAAGGTTTTTTTTTTTTTATGTTCCAAATGTTGTAATACATCACTAGTGGCCAGACGGACTTACTACAGGGGACAATTAGCTAATATCTTCCTTACTGTACATACAGTACATAATTATTCTTAGTAAACAATTACTGTAATTCAACACAATGTTTTTTTTTATGTTCCAAAGGTTGTAGTTAATTTATAGTGGCCAAACTGAATTACTACAGCTGGAAGTTTGCCAATATCACCCTTACTGTACATACAGTACATAATCTTCAAAAACAATTACTGTAAGTCACAAAAAGGTTTTTTTTTTCATGTTCCACAGGCTGTAGAACATTTGTAGTTACAAGACTGACTTGCTACATGTGAGATTTTGCCAATATCTTCCTTACTGTGCATACATTACAATTATTCTTAAAAACAATTACTCCCTTACTGTACAAACAGCACATAATTAATCTTTTTTTTTTTTTTTTTTTTTTTTTTTTATACTGAAATTCACCAAAAATTTATATATATGTTCCAAAGGTTGCTGTACGTTCATAGTGATCAGACTGACTTACTACAGGTGAAGTTTTCAGAATAATACCCTTACTGTTTGTACAGCACACAAATATTTTCATTAAAAACTGATTCACCAAATTTTTTTTTTCTTTCATGTTCTAAAGGTTGTAGTACGCTCCTAGTGGCGTTGGATTCTACAGCAGATTATTTATATTAATATTCATATTTATTTATTTATTCATTTATTATTTATTTCTGTATGTACTGGTATATATTGTTTATGAGGACACAAATGTGTATGTCATGGGTACTACAGCATAAACATGGTTTATGAGGACACTTCCTCCTGTGTCCCAGTAAAACAAAAGGCTTAAAAAAAAAAAAAAAAAATAAAATACTGTGCTGTTTTCTGAAATTCAAAATTTGCCAATAGTTTTCTGTGAGGGGTAGGTTTAGGTGTATGGTTGGTGTAGGGCGATAGAAAAAGTTTATACAGTATAAAAACTATTACACCTATGGAGGGTCCCCGTAAACCACAAATGCAAGTGTGTGTGTGTGTGTGTGTGTGTGTGTGTGTGTACAGTGCATGCATAATTATTAGGCAAGTTGATATTCTGATCGTATTCTTTTTTTTACCAAGCACATTTTACAAATTCCATATCACATTAATCTTTATTTTATCAGTAAAAGAAAACCTACCTAATAATTATGCACACCTGAATATATGAAGATTTTCACTTCAAGCTTTCACGGACAATTATATATTACTTATAAATGATTAAATACAAAATTAATAGTGGTTATAAAGATTGATGTGGTTTGGAATTTGTAAAATGTGCTTGGTAAAATAAAAACTATGATCAGAATATCAACTTGCCTAATAATTATGCACACACTGTACATACAAATGCAAACACAAGCACACACACACACACACACACACACACACACACACACACACACATACATATGAATATAAATATAAATAATCTGCTATAAAATCCAAGCCCACTAGGAGAGTACTACAACCTTTAGAACATTAAATAAAAAAATAAAAAAAAACTTTAGGTGAATTAGTTTTTAATAAAAAATAGTTGTGTGCTGTACATACAATAAGGAAGATATTGGCAAAATTACATGTGTAGTAAGTCAGTCTTGTAACTACAAACGTACTACAACCTTTGGAACATAAAAAAACCTTATGGTGAATAACAGTAATTGTTTTTTAAGAATAATTATGTACTGTATGTACAGTAAAGGTGATATTGACAAACTTTCACCTTTAGTAACTCAGTCTGGCCGCTAGAAATTAACTACAACCTTTGGAACATTTTCTAAGAATAATTATGTACTGTACATACAGTAAGGAAGATATTAGCAAATTGTCCCCTGTAGTAGGTAAGTCTGTCCACTAGGAATGTACTACAACATTTACAATATAAAAAACCCATTTGTTGAATTACAGTAATTGTTTTTTTAGAATAATTATTTATTGCATGTACAGTAAGGGAGATGTTGGTAAAATTTCACCTGTAGTAAGTCGGTCTTGTAACTACAAATGTGCTACAACCTTTGGAATGTGAAAAAACCCTTTTGGTGATTTACAGTGATTGTTTTTTTAAGAATAATTATGTACTGTATGTACAGTAAGGGCGATATTGGCAAACTTTCACATGTAGTAATTCAGTCTGGCCACTAGGAATGTACTACAACCTTTGGAACATAAAAAACCTTTTGTGAATTGGAGTGTTTTTTTTTATTTGGTAATTATGTACTGCATGTACAGTAAAGGATATAATGGAAAAATTTGACCTGTAGTAAGTCAGTCTTGTAACTATAAATGTACTATAACCTTTGTAACATAAAAAAAAAAAAAAACTTTTGGTCAATTACAGTAATTGTTTTCAAAGATTAATTATGTACTGTATGTATAGTAAGGGTGATATTGGCAAACTTTCACCTGAAGTCAGTTTTGTAAGTACAAACATACTACAACCTTTGGAACATAAACCCTTTTGGTGAAATACATTAATTGTTTTCTAAGAATAATTATGTACTGTATGTATATAAGGAAGATATTGGCAAAATCTCACCTGTAGTAAGTCAGTATTGTAACTACAAATGTACTACAACATTTGGAACATGAAAAAAAAACCTTTTGGTGATTAACAGTAATTGCTTTTTAAGAATAATTATGTACTGTGTACAGTAAGGGAAATACTGGAAAAAGTTCACCTGTAGTAAGTCACTCTGGCAACTAGGAACGTACTACAACCTTTGGAATATAAAAAAAAATCCCTTGTGGTGAATTACAGTAATTGTTTTCTAAGAATAAATATGTACTGTATATACAGTTAGGGTGATATTGGCAAATTTCACCTGTAGTAAGTCAGTATTTTAACTATAAATGTACTACAACATTTGGAACATGAAAAAAACCCTTTTGGTGATTTACAGTAATTGGTTTTTAAGAATAATTATGTACTGTGTGTACAGTAAGGGAAATACTGGCAAAAGTTCACCTGTAGTAAGCCAATCTGGCCACTAGGAACATACTACAACCTTTGGAACATAAAAAAATCCCTTGTAGTGAATTACAGTAATTGTTTTCTAAGAATACATATGTACTGTATATACAGTAAGGGAGATATTGGCAAAATTTCACCTGTAGTAAGTCAGTCTTTTAACTACAAATGTGATACAACCTTTGGAACATTAAAAAAACCTTGAATTACAGTAATTTTTTAAAGAAAATAGTTGTGTACTGTACATACAGTAAGGGAGATATTTTCTGTAGCGACATAATGGTTAAATATTTTCTGTCAGTTTGCCCACAAGGC
Organism: Cyprinus carpio; assembly: GCF_018340385.1. NCBI lineage: Eukaryota > Metazoa > Chordata > Actinopteri > Cypriniformes > Cyprinidae > Cyprinus > Cyprinus carpio. The sequence goes on along the minus strand of NC_056598.1, from coordinate 247,535 downwards.
ATTTACTATGGCGTTATAAACATAATTTGTATTAATTATTGGACGTTTTGTACTGAGAGGTAAATTTGCAGACGGTCCCTAAAGCAGCCTAGGCGAATATCAAACCTAAAACTAACTTTACTGCGCTAAAATAGCTTGAGTTAATCTGCTTAGCATAAGCTAACATAAGACAAAAATAACAATAACATGAAATTAATAACAAAGATTGCACATGAAACTACAACACACCTGCATAAATGGGGAAATATGTTGAAAACATGAATTTTGTGATCTCTTCATTTAATTAAACACCTGTTGGCAAACAGAGAGTAAATACAGCAGGCTAATATATGCTAATCTCACTCACAATCGAAAACAGTCCCAATCACAATAATTCACAAATACGATTTCATTATCCCACATACAGGGTATGTTTAACAAAACCAGAAACAGCTTATTACAAACAAAATTACATTTATATTTAATAGAAAAGGGGGGATTTTAAGTGAAAATAATATAAACAAAATAACTAATGTAATAATGTTACAATTACAAATAATAGCTATACTATTTGTTCAGAGATAAATAAGAAGTTATCGTTAATTCCACCAGTGCCCTTAAGTGGTTCCCATTAGCAATATTACCATAGAAATCTCTTCCATTGCCACATTCAGCTCAACAGCATTGCATTCAGCCATTCTGTGTTCATTCCATTTATTTGTTTCTGCGATTTATTCAGTATCTTACTTTTTTTGTTGTCTATTATCTATTGGCAGTGCATATTCATTTATTGATATCATTACTAGTTGTTGTAGTTACTCTTGCATATCTATTGCTAATTAATTAAATTAATCTTATTACAATTGTGTCTTCTTTGTATTGATGATCCAAAGCTCTACTAGCTAGCTAAACCACCAATCTTTCAGATAAATCAGCTGACCAGCTCCCTCCAGTGTGTGAAACTGAAATTGTTGAACAGCTTGTGGGAAACACGGCCACATTGCCAAATTAACAGTCTTTGACTGGTGCACTAAACTAAGTGAGGTGGGAATTGGTCATCTGATATACTCATAACCGCACCTTGAGTGATGTGTGATCCAAAAATCACAATGTCCTTAGTGACTTGAGTCTCACTTACTACACAAATATCTTAGAAAATTTAGTAGTGATGTGGCAAAAAAGAAAAAAACTGATATAAAAAATACCGTAATATTCAAAATCACTAATCTTTTAACTAAAAGTGTGGATGATTTACTTGATTATGAAAAAGCAGAACTGGTTGAATTACAGTGTAAATTAGACAACATATATAAACAAAGCTGAAGGGGCGTTTATTAGATTGTGCAAAAAATGGATTGAAGAGTGTAAACAGAACTCTGCATACTTTTTCAGACTGGAAAAGCAGCAAGCTAAAACAACCAATTAAAAAAACGAATGATTAATGGTAATATTAGTGATGACCCAAAAAATATTGCAAAGTTCTGTGCCAAATTTTACAGTGATCTGTATAATTCTAAATTGTCCCAACAACATATGAATGATTTCTTGAAAACTTTAACCAAATATAAACCAGCTGAGTGACTTGGATAAACATTTTTGTGATGCCTCTATCACACTGAAGGAGACAGAGGAAGCTATTAACTCTTTAAAAGCCAACAAATCCCCCGGAACAGACGGACTCAGCTCAGAATTTTACAAGCTGTTTAGTCATAGTATAGCACTATTCTTGTTAAAGGTTTATGAGGAAAGTATGGAGAAAATATTACTTCCAGCCACATTATGTCAAGGATTAATAATGCTTATCCCAAAATTAAATAAAGATCCCCTCTTAATAGACAATTGGTGTCCAATTACAATATTAAATAATGAATATAAAATAATAGTTTTAGTTCTAGCAAAAAGATTGAAATATGTTTTGAACTCCATAATTAACAAAACAAAATCAGGATGCAGAAAAGGCACATTTCTAATAATATACGGTTAGTACTAAATATGTTAGATTATTCAGATTCAATAGACAATGATGGTTGAATTTTTTTTTTTTTTTTTTTTTTTTTGATTATTACAAAGCTTTTGACACATTGGAACATACATTTTTATTTCAGGCTCTACAAAAAAATTGGCTTTGGCGATGCTTTTTGCAGGATGGTCCAAATGCTGTACATAAATGGAAATCGCTCTATCAAATTAAGTAATGGTACTTCACCTAGATTCTTTTTCAAATGAGAATTTTGACAAGGATGTCCAGTTTCCCCTTACCTGTTCCTAATTGCAACATAGTTCCTTAGCACACATATCAACATTAGTCAGTTAAAGGGTATCACAACTGGCAACACTAAAATAAAACTGTCTCAATTAGCGGACGATACAGCTTTATTCTTAAATGATTCATCACAAATTTCATTGGCTTTGGGTATTCTTATTCTTTTTCTGAAGCTTCGGGATTAAATTTTAACTTTAACAAATGCAAATTGCTACCAATTAAATATTGCTCTCTTACTTCAGTTGAGGATATTGCTGTCAAAAACAGGATAACATATCTTGGTATACTAATTTCCAAATGATGAATATAGGCGTTCAGCAAACTTCAAACCTATTATTACCACAATTTCTGGTTACAAGGGATCTGTCACTAAAAGGCAGAACACTGCTCATCAAGGTAGAGGGTCTGTCTCGTTTGGCCTTTGCAGCTCAGTCTCTTTTTGTGGATAAGCCCATGTCTAAATGAATTAATGAGGTTTTAATAAAATGTCTATGGAAAAAAAATCTCATTATTTAAGAAAATCAGTCATATTTTCAGTCATATAAATGCATATAATAATGGTGGTCTGAATTTTATTGATTTTGATTCCCTCAACAATACATTTAAAATTAATTGGCTGAACCAATATCTAGCCAAACCATCTTCTATTTGGAATGTTTTTCCTCAACTTGTTTTTTCACAACTTGGTGGCATTCATTTTCTCTTAAAGGGGATATGTGATGCTTTTTTAAAGAACATTATTTTGTGTATTTGATGTAACAGAATATGTTAACATGCTTTAATGTTCAAAAAACACATTATTTTTCCAATACTATACATTAGTGTAGGTCCCCGCCTCTCTCAAACTCATAGTTTTCTACAAAGTCCATCCTTCCAACAAGCGCAGTCTGCTCTGATTGGCCAACTGACGCAGTGCATTGTGATTGGCTGAACACTGCAAGCACCGCAAGCATTGTGTCGCGTGACAGACACAGTGATGAAGCTCGTATGTGTTTGCAGTACACAAGTCATGGATGGTTAAGAAAGCTGACTCTGTGATGTGACCCTGTCTCTCTCTCTCTCACATGTGCGCATGTCACTAGCAAATACTTAAACTAATAACAAAACATACTTAAAGTAGCTGATTCAGAAGTGCCAGATTGTCATAGCAAAGTCAGAATTAGCTCCAATCCTAGGTTCACGAAATGGTTGTTCATAAAATGCATTGCTGTTCTGTTGTAAGTAATCTTAAAGTTTCCTTGATGCATCTACTTTCGGAAGGCCAAATAAAGTGCTTTTGCTTTCGCCTAGAAACACACAGCATCTCCCTGATTTGGCTCCATCAACACTTACTGCGGTTACTGAAACCACGCCTTCTTTCTTTGCATGAACATTTAGGCGGCATTACACAAATATTTCCACATCGTGACATATATGTGGGGGAGTGTTTGAATGAGCCGTTTTAGGGGGGCGTGGCAGAGTCTTAACTTTGATAAAGAATATCTCTTCTAGAATATCTCTCTAGACTTTAGTCTTTGCAACTTCAGGGATCTTATCTATGCATTATCAGCTTGTAACACTCCAAAGAGAAAGGAAAATTTGAAATCGCATCATATGACCCCTTTAATGTGTAATTGTGTGTAATATCCAAACTCCCTATCAAACTTTCAACTTTCATCGACAGGTTCTCTTAGCATGGGCACTAATTTACACTAATTTATAGTTTTATTTTGAACAATAAGAACATTTTATTCAAGAATAAGTCTCTGTTTTTTGATAGTTGGTTCAGTAATGGTTTATTTTTGGTGAAGCAGTTGTTTAATGAGCAAGGTCTTTTGTTCAGGTACTCAGAATTTCTTTCCAAATATACCAATAACTCCAAAAGAATTTGCTACAGTTTTGGGAGCTATCCCCTCTGGTTTATGTATGCTTTTTAAAGACTGTAATTACTCCTCAGTACCTACTGCATCCTTTCCTAAACCTTGTGATACTCCTGTTGGTCAAATTTGTTTCTCTGAGTCGTTAGCCAAAAATGATAAAATGCGGTCTTTATTTCTCAAGAATCTGATTTCTGTTCCACGATTTTCTTATATAATTAGTTTGTTAACCTGAATTGGAAAAAAATCTGGTCTCTACAGCAAAAAAAAATTCTCACAAACAAAGTGAAAGAAATTTCTTTTAAGCTCATACACAGGTTCTGCCCTGTAAAGAAGTTTATACAGAGATTTAAATCTGACATTGAGCTATCATGCTCTTTTTGTTCAAATTCTGAAGAAACTGTGGTACATTTATGTTGGTCATGTCACTACACTCAGAAGCTTTGGGATGATATTAGTGTGTTTGTCAAGTGTAAGATTTTGCCTGGCTTCTCAGTACATATGAGAATAATTATATTTGGGTATTATGACTCAGACCCCACAAACGAAAATATCTGTTTTGTTATTAATTTAATCTTTTTCCTAAGCAAATTTCACATTCAGAAATGCAAATATTCCAACTGTAAACCTGTCTTCTCTGTCTTCCTAAAATAAATAGAAAATTATTTGCATGTAATTTCAGTATCTGAAAAATTCAAAATTTGAAGTTCTTTTTGGAAATCTGGGACACCATGTCATCCGGACTAAAGAGGACAAGGACAACCCCAGTTGTTATCAGTGCTCAGTTCAGAAGCCTGCATCTCTGATGGTATGGGGTTGTATGAGTGTGTGTGGCATGGTCAGCTTACACATCTGGAAAGGCACCATCAATGCTGAAAGGTATATCCAAGTTCTAGAACAACATATGCTCCCATCCAGACGTCGTCTCTTTCAGGGAAGACCTTGCATTTTCCAACATGACAATGCCAGACCACATACTGCATCAATTACAACATCATGGCTGCGTAGAAGGATCTGGGTACTGAAATGGCCAGCCTGCAGTCCAGATCTTACACCCATAGAAAACATTTGGTGCATCATAAAGAGGAAGATGCGACAAAGAAGACCTAAGACAGTTGAGCAACTAGAAGCCTGTATTAGACAAGAATGGGACAACATTTCTATTCCTAAACTTGAGCAACTTGTCTCCTCCAGTCCCCAGACGTTTGCAGACTGTTATAAAAAGAAGAGGGGATGCCACACAGTGGTAAACATGGCCTTGTCCCAACTTTTTTGAGATGTGTTGATGCCATGAGATTTTAAATCAACTTATTTTTCCCTTAAAATTATACATTTTCTCAGTTTAAACATTTGATATTGTTTGTTGATTTTTATTGAAGTAATTCACCTTTGTTAAGTGTAGTTGTGTACACTGTGTTTCTGCATAACTGTTCAGGGATCGTGGTCCCTTTAAATGTTCGGATTGCGTGATGACGTAAAACGCTGGTCAGCGCCATTGTTCTTTTATCGTTGTTTTTCCTTAAAAAAATAAACGACACACGCATTTGTGTGCTCAAAGTGAGAAGTTGTCCCTTGCAAATTACTGCAATTTCCACAATGTCATCTATGTTGTATTCTGAATAAAATATTGAAATTTGAAACTTCCACATCATTGCATTCTGTTTTTATTCACAATTTGTACAGTGTCCCAAAATTTTTGGAATTGGGTTTGTATTTCTATTTTGAAATGAGTAAAATTAGTTTTTTTTTCACTGCCCATTTACATTTGTGAATAAATAATTTTCCATATATAATGAGTAAATTCACAATATACTAAATTGTGAAGTCAATAGTATACTCATAAAAAAACCCATCATTTTCTTTAAGTTGCAATTCAATATTAATACTTTGTTTAACAGAAAAAAAACAAATCACACCAAAATAATTTTGTATAAATACAATCATAAAATAAGTGAACAATACACTCATTTTCCTCTTTACATTAATCAGCCTTTAAGGGCATGCGCTTAGCCATTTCAAGACTTAGGACAGTATCGCGCACTCGCTCTCAAGTGGCCAAGACCGCAAGTGTGGGTATTTGGATAAGGTATTAGTTTGTGCCCTAAAGGTTGCACTATAAGTTTAAAAAAAGGCTTGATACATTAACATAATACACTCACATAGTAAACACATTAAATAAATAAATAAATAAATAATTTAAAGTTTTTATGCTCAGTGTTGTTTCATAGTGTTTAATATTTTTGTAACTTATTATTTGCAAATTATAAAGTTATTTAGACTGGATAAAACAGACCGGAAGTGATTAATGTGGACTGGTCAGAAGGCAGTGGAGTGGAAGTTTAAAAATAATATTTTTCCACTCACTTTAGGCTCGATTCCGCAGAAAGTGAACCCTTTCTCGAAGCGCCTATACCTGCAATGAAACGTTGCTTCGAACGTCCTAGTGACGTCGTTTCATTAAAACGATGCAAGCCTCGATACCTTCCTCTAAAAATAGTACCTTACATTTATGGCGTTCCTTCGAGCTCTTTAATATGAGGTTTTTTTTTTTTTTTTTTTTTTTTATAACAAATTTTGCAGTTTTTATGTGAGTTCATCTCCATTATAAAAATAACACATTGTGCAGATTCCAACATTGCAAGTATTTTAACATAAACAAAAAAACAAACAAAAGACTCACATCATCACATTTTGCCAGGGGAAATGCGGACTTACAAAAATATATCAAATTGTTTACACACCTTCACAGTTTTTGTTGCCTTTTGATTAAGAGAATACTTAATTGTGTTGACATATTGCTTGACCTCAATGTTAAAGGCAATAAAAGATGTTTTGGAATGTGCAAACTTAGATTTATGTATGTGTTATTTTGAATAGAGGATGTTTTGGTTTGTAATGAAAGTTTCATTAGGCCTAGTCTTAGTTCTGTTGAGGTCATAAAGGCCAAAAAGAACATCCTTCCAAAACAACTTGAAATCTTTCTCAATTTTTTCTGCAATAAAATTACAAATGTCAGACCAGAAGCTCTGGACAAAAGGGCAGTGCCAAAACAAATGGGTAACTGTTTCAATACTCATAGAGCAGAAAGTGCACATTACATCAATGTCTTTTTTAAATTTTTTTAACAATATGATCATTAGAGACGGGTAAAACTTATGAATTATTTTAAATGATATTTCTCTAATTTTGTTGGTCAGCAAATATTGGTTGGGTAAGAGCCAGACCTTCTTCCAGTCAATGTTTTGCACAAATTTATTCCAGTATGGAACCACATATGGGACTGTGATAATATCTGTTTTGAGCAGGGATCTAATTAGTTTATTGTTCTATTGTTACAAGAAAAACAGATCTTACCAACTGAAGTATCAGTCAGCGATAACAAAGTTAGTTGTTGTGTGTCCAATCTTGGTTGAGCTCTATATGAAAGTGAAAGTCGTGACATTTGTCAAGTATGGTAACCCATACTCGAAATTGGTGCTCTGCATTTAACCCATCCAAGTGCACACACACAGCAGTGAGAAGTGAACACACCGTGAACACACACCCGGAGCAGTGGGCAGCTATATCCAGCGCCCGGGGAGCAACTGGGGGTTCAGTGCCTTGCTCAAGGGCACTTCAGCTATGGGTATTGAGGGTGGAAGAGAGCGCTGTTCATTCACTCCCTCCCACCTACAACTCCTGCCAGCACCGAGACTCGAACCTGCGACCTTCTGGTTACAAGTCCAAATCTCTAACCGTTAGGCCACAGCTGCCCCTGTGGCCTATAACATGCAGACACCAGAGGAAATTGCTCCAAAGACTTTGGCATAATCTCCAGGAGACACAGGAATTTTGTATTCTTCTAGAAACTCATTATAAGAGTAAAGACAACCATCCCTGTTAAATAATTGGTCAACAAAAATAATGTTATTATTAAACCAGTAATCAATAAATAAAGATTTGTGTTTAAACAGTATGTCTTTGTTGTTCCATATGTAATATTTGTTGGGTGAAAAGTTGTGCTTGAAAATAAGAGACCATGAAAGGAAGGCCTGGCGGTGAAAAGATGACATTTTTATCGGGACTTTATCAATATTATAATTACAGGTTAAGAAATAGCTCAACCCACCCAGTTTTGACAGAATATGACATGGTATGACATTCCAAATAGAATTAGGATTTTTAAAGAAATGTTTCAACCAATTTATTTTAAAAGTATTATTAAGAGTACAGAAATCGATAAAGTTTAATCCACCCTTTTCATAGTCATTTGTTAGAACAGACTTCTTCACATGATGAGTTCTATTTTTCCATAAGAAATTAAAAAGTAGCTTGTCAATCTCAGTAATATGTTTTTTGTCCACATACAGAGATAGAGCTGGATATGTTAACCGTGGTAAACCTTCTGTCTTAGACAGTAGGGTTCTGCCTCTAAGGGAGAGATCCCGCAACAGCCATTGGTTCAGCTTTTTTCTGGTTCTTTGAATAATAGGGTTAAAGTTCAATAAAGACCTTTTTTGTTGGTCCTTGGTAATTGTGATACCTAAATGAACAAGTTCACTCTTAACTGGGATACTACAAATGGAAGATTTCATGCAGTCCTTAATAGACATGATTTCACACTTATTGATATTCAACCTTAAGCCAGAGGCCATGGAAAATTTTTCTATGGTATTTATTGCACCAGAGACTTGATTTTCATCTCTAAGAAAGAGAGTGGTATCGTCCGCTAGTTGAGATATAATAAGCTCTCTACCACATATATTTATGCCGTTTATCTCACTTGATTTAATATGAACAGACAAAAGCTGGGCTACCAATAGGAAGAGGTAAGGCGAAGCCGGGCACCCTTGTCAGATGGCTCTAGAGACATTGAACCTGGGAGACATACCACCTGGTAGTCTAATTGAGCTATTACTATTGTTATAAAGACTTTTAATAGCTGAGGAAAAAAACTCACCAAAACCGAATTTTTTAAGGGACTGTAGAATGAACGGATGCTCAACGGTGTCAAAAGCTTTGTAGAAATCTACAAACAGCATGAGCCCACCTTCCTCTACCATTTCTGGGTAATCTAAAATATCTAAAATGAGCCTAATGTTATTTCCTATATGCCTTTTGCTCATGAAGCCTGATTGTGTTTCGTCTATGATGGAGTCCAGAACAGACCGTAATCTTCTAGCTAATAAGAGAGCTAAGATTTTATAATCGTTGTTAAGAAGACAAATTGGGCGCCAATTATCTAAAAATAATTTGTCCTTGTTTGGTTTAGGAATTAGGACTGTTATTCCTTGGGTCAGAGAGGTGGGGAGGCATTCGTTTTCAATGGATTCTATGAAGACTTTCAATAGAAAAGGGGACAGTTCAGTGATAAAAGATTTATAAAAATTCGGAGGATAGCCCGTCACACCCAGGCGATTTGTTATTTTTTAGTTGGTTTATAGCTTGCTGTACTTCTTCAAGTGATATAGGCATGTCACAGAGCTCTCTATCCACTTCGCTTATCATCTTCACTGAAAGGGAGTTTAAAAAATTATCAGACGCAGTTGGGCTATATTGAGAGCTATACAAGTCTTTATAAAATTTTGAACAAAACTCAGATATTTTACGATGATCTTCAGTGATAGCTCCATTAATATTTAACTTACTGATACTGTTGTTGGTGGAACGATATTTCTCTAGACTAAAGAAATAACGAGAGTTTTGTTCACCTTCTTCTAACCACTTAGAGCGAGACCTGATAAAGGCACCCTTTGCTTTTTGCCGATACATTTCATCAAGTCTGATTTGTGAGTAAGATAACCCTTCTTTTTCCTCCTTTGTTAGGGAGTCAAAATCTCTGCAGCATAAATTTGTTATATTAGAGACAATCTTTAACTCCTCCGCTTTCCTGGCTTTGACTGCTTCAGCACCAAACTTTCTTAAATATTTTCCTATCTCATATTTGAGCAGGTCCCAATTGAGCCCGAAACAGTTTTCTTTGTTTGCTTTACACCAATAAAGTGAAATCATATCCTTAATCTTATATTGGACTATCCCATTTTGCAGTGCAGAACAGTTAAGCTTCCAATAACTTGAGTGTGTGGTAAGTGTAGAACCAGCTGAGATATTAAGAGATATGCAAATAGCTTTATGATCAGTTAAGGGAGTAGGGCAGATGCTAACATCAACATAATCCTTGTTTAAACTGTCAGATATAAGCCAATAGTCCAGTCGTGATTGCCTAGAGCCTGATTTATTACTCCAGGTATACAATCTGCTATTAGGATTCTTCTCTCTCCATATATCTATCAGTTTAAATCTTCTTATAAAGTCAGTCAAGTATGAGTCTGAATTGTAAGGCTGAGATGGTGGACTTTTATCTATAGAACCCGTCTAGAATAATGTTAAAATCACATCCTAACAATATAAACGCATTTGGGAATCTAACCAACCAACCTGTAAAAATATTTTCAATTGACAACAAAAGGTTCACATTTTCTTTCTTGGTATTGTACCCATAGATATTAGAAACTAAGTAGGTTGAGTCATTGTGTTCAATAACTTGGCAAATAAAGTGACCGTCTAGGTCACATTGTGTGGTCAAGACATTTCCATTAAACCTGTTATTTAAAGAGGCTACCCCAGCTGACCGCTCTGTTCCGTGGGAGAGCCATATAGTATTTCCCCATTGAGACCTCCAAAAGTTAGAATCGTCCTCATTAGAGCGAGATTCTTGAAAATAAACAAAGTCTGACTTGAATTGTTTTGCGAACAAAAATAATGCTTTTCTCTTAACACTATTACGAAGACCCCTGGCATTTAGTGAGATAAATGACAACATTAATAAGGACAAAAATAAGAACTATGAAAGATAAAGAACTTAACCTTAGAAAAGCCTTGGTTAAATAGCTTACTACTAGTGATGATAAGTAACAGTGGGCTGTCGAGATCGGCACCATATTTATCATTATAACTCAGCACCATAATATAACCTTAACATCACTCACGTAAAAAAAGAATAATGTTCAATATGATATAACCGTATAAGTAAGAAACGTATAATGATTATAACGTTACCCCCTTTTTTTTTTTGAACCAGCAGGAACTTCACCTGCTAAGTAACACAAAATTTTACCCTGAGATAAAACAATTCAGAGTAATTATCCTGGAACGACCTGAACACGAGGCACATCTTAGACAAACCTTCTGAACTAAGCTTGACAGATCACAGATGAATTTCCGAACCGTTCACGAATCCTTTTCCTCCCACGAAATAGGCCGTTTTTCCTTCATCCCGAGCTTTCTTTATGTGCGGCCACAGTTTTTGTCTGTTCTCTCTGTCCTCTTGGGTTAAGTCCTCTGAGAAGCGAAGCCCATTGTTTTGGAGATAAGAGTTGTTTTTTGCTGCTTTCCAAACTGCATCCCTGTATCTTCGAGAGATAAATCTCATGACAACGCCTCTAGGTTTCGTCTGATCTTGCCGAAGTTTTCCCGACCGGTGCGTGACGTCTATAGCAGCAGGAAGGCTTTCCTTTTCCTCCGGTAGAATCGCCTGACAGACACTGGTTACTCGAGCCCGCACATCCTCCTCCCTGTCCTCTGTCAGCCCTTGGAGCCGCAGGTTCCACCGGCGGCTGTATCGCTCCAGCTCACTAACCCGGTTCATGGTTTTCAAAGCAGAATCCTCGTTCCTTTGCACCCTCTTTTCAATGTAAACCACCTTTGCATTTAAGACTTTAATGTCGCCGCGTACAGATTCCACCATTTTTTCGAGGGTGTCGCTCCTGTTGTTAATAAGATCAGCCAAGGAGCGCACTGCATCGTCTAAGCCGAACCCGGCTTCTCTAGTAAAAGTTGGTTTCTTATGAAGCGGAGGCTTACTTGGCGTTATGGGCAAGGGCGGAAATTCTTCTTCGAGGCTTGTTTGCTGGTTGCAATCCATTCTGTCGTTGGTATACTCGTGGTCGCTAGCTAAGCAGCTAGCCCCCTCCTCGTTGGACATGGAGTCGTTAGGACGCTTCTGTCCGGACTTTCTAGGCATTATAGTTGTGTTCGTTTAGTCTTTCACTGAGGGTTTGTGTTAATCTTTTCTTGTAAATTATTTCAGCTGCATTTGTAGAGGCTGGCGGTCAATATGTGCTTTAAAACCGGTTTGATGCCGAGAGCTCGTAACGTTGCGGCTATTCATTCCGCCATCTTCCTCTTTAATATGACGTTGTAACATGCACTCATCTCACTGAACGTCACGTCTGCGTCTGTCGAACGTCACGTCTGCGTCTGTCGAACGTCACGTCTGCGTCTGCCACATTACAGTTCGACTGTCTGAACGTGTCGTCTACGTGACCTCTGCGTCTGTAACTTTTATAGTTTGGCGGCCTGAGTCTGCGTCTCGTCTGGGTTATTCCGTTTTTTTTTTTTTTTTTTTTTTTTTTTTTTTTTTATCGCACATTTATCTAGGGTAAAAAAAAAAATAAGTATGGTGAAATGCATGAAGTGTTTTTCTTTGTTTCTTTTTTTTCTTATCCATAGATTTTATTTTAGGCAAGTTGTGTTGATTTGTGAGGAAGGCTAAATTGATCAAACATATGCTCATTGTGCTTCCTGCTGGCCTCTTGGTTGTTCCTTAGGAAAATAAAATCCCTGAATTTAACAAACATAGAATGTTCCAAACATATTTCTAAATTAACTTAATAGAGAAACGAAAATAGATATGACCACTTTGCCATTAAAAACAAAACTGAAATATTGTAATGGCTGCATCATCAGCTGTGTATGGGAAAGAGAGAGAGAGTAAAAGACAGGTGATCCAGTCAGACTCGGGACTACAATTCTGATAAGCTGTGCAGGGCTCTATTCGTTCCCTTGTATATATATTTTACATCAGCTAAATAAACAAGAAGTTAACATTAACAGACTTCTGTTTAAGACACACCATATTGCCTATTTTTGTATAATAATACAAATAAAAATATATTTTTACAGTACAATAAAAATAGCTCATTCCAAACAGAGCCACTGTGCTGTTTTGCGTCTCTGAACAACATGACAGTGTTTTGTTCCTGAATTACAGTTTTTCTCAGTCGCTTTGGTGCATTTCTCACATCACTATTTACATTTGCACAACAGGTAATGCAGTTCTCAAAACAATTAGTACAAACTGCAAAACCTAGTTGATAACCTGCAAATGCGTGTCACTTTCTCAAAATGGATAGGTCATTCCTCAAAAGCAAATATTCATGTCAATGAAAGTGTCAGTGTCATCATGATGAAAAGTCCTGACACCATTGTTTATGAACAAGATAGTCAAATGGCTTTGTCATGTTTTCATAATGACAGTTTACTTTGTCAATGTTTTCCAATGCAAAAAAGTCAGATCTTGGTGACACTTGTCACGGTTGGTAAACCGTGATCTCTGGGTGTTTGCACTTTGTGGTGAAGTCTGTGTGTTTCGCGTCTGCACTGATTAGTTTGTGGGCGTCTCCGTTAATTGTCATCAGCAGCAGCTGTCACTCATTACTCATTCCCTATATATTGGCTTGTCTCACGTCTTGTGTTTGTGAGATTGTTGTTTTATGTTGCTTACCTTGTTTGTTTGGCTTCAGTGTTGTCTGCGTTTGGATGTTCGTGGTTTCCCGGAACCTCATCCACTCTACGCACTTCCACTCAGCCACAAAGACTTACCTTCGGCTCTATTCCCCGCAGTTCCTGTGCCATCCTCTCCTGCTGCCTTCTCACCGTCATCATCTGGATTCCTCACCACCTCACCACCATCTTGGATTGTTGTCTTCCCAGCATCATTGTCTTTCCCTGTTTGTTTATTTATTTTCATTAAATATTCTAACTCGCTATTGTTTCCGGTCCTTCCTTCACCCCGCCGTCACAACGCTACCTGAAAATGCTCAAGACAGAACTATATACTGGTAAATAGAAAACAATTCAACCCGGCGCTCCGGTGGGATAAGAACTCGTAGTAGGTGCTCTGGGAATGGGGAAGCAGAATATAATGAAAAAAATCACAGGTCCCAGGCACTCAAAAAGGATTCAGGTGGCGAAGGTAAACGTTAAAAAGCCTTTATTGTGGTATGGCCAATATCAAATTTATGTGTGAGCACACTAATTGTGATTATCACTTTGCCCTCAGGAAGACCATTGCGGTCGAAACATGTCGGCTTTTTAATTTTGATATTGGCCATACCACAATAAAGGCTTTTTAACGTTTACCTTCTCCACCTGAATCCTTTTTGAGTGCCTGGGACCTGTGATTTTTTTTTTTTTTTTCATTATACAGAACTATATACTATTTGCACAGCCATTTGAAAAATAGAGTAAAGTTACACATTACTGTATTTAGTGAGGTAACTGAGTACAAGACACTTACTTTAATATGTATGTTTCACATTTTTACTGAATATGCTCTTTGCAATTCTAATTTGTTCACAGCATTGTGCAAAAGAAAAAAATACACCCTTATTTACAACAAACATAAACTCCCTTTGGGTAGAGCTGTGCAACTGTAAACAATATTGCAGTACATATTGGAACTGAACATACATAGTACTGTAATCATTCATTCACATCCAGCCGTTCCTCTCTGTCTGGACACATAATTTCTTCTACATCACAGCGAATATCATCTCTTGCAATGCAGTGAGGAAAGTATCTCCTCGAGTGGGGAGTCCAGGACTCTGCTGTGATGTCTTCACATTCTGCATCCATGGCAGCTAGCAGGGCCATTTGGGTATGTGGATGCCGGCCATATACCTTCCGCCTCCAGGAAGAGAAAAACTCCTCTATTGGATTTAGGAATGGTGAGTAGGGAGGGAGATATGCCACCAGCATCCTATCATGTGCTGCAAACCACTGTCTGACGACATCTGAGTGGTGAAAACGCACATTATCCAAAACAACAACATGCTTGCTCAGATGGTCTCCAGTTAGACCCCTCTCATTCTCAGGGATTATGTCAGTGTAAAGAGTGTCTAAAAAATGTTTAAAATTTGCTTGACAGATTTTGACATCTAGTTCAACATTTTAGTATGTAATGACTCAAGCAATGAAATGAGAACTATTAGTTTTATATGGAATGACTATTCAGCATTCACAAGTAGTTAATTTTGACTGACATGATATAAGCAAATGATAATGTTATAAAACAGCAGAGAGTTGTATGAAAGCAATTGATGCATGTCCAAAAGCATTTGCAATTTGTTCGAAGGAATGGGAAACTGCTACTATGATGTGTACAAATTACTAAATGTTGTGGAGGTTGAACTATGTTGTGCAAATGTAAATAGTGATGTGAGAAATGCACCAAAGCGACTGAGAAAAACTGTAATCAACCGTTTAAATGATCAATGACTCACTTATTAATAGTGACTTTCTGCCACCTACTGGCGGTTTTCATTTCACATTTAAAGTAGTTTAAAGTATTTAAAGTGTTTTTCTTTATAATTGTAAATATCAGTAGGCTATTCAACGTTTTAGGATTAAATTATCAAAACATTATTTCTGCATTTATAAATACAGGTTAAAGGATTCATGTCCTGCATTGCAAAGATTTTGTTTATAATGATTTTTATTGGTTTGGTAACAGCCCTGAATGTCTTATTATTCTAATTCACTTTATTGATTGAATTTAAGAATTTGACGCAAATATAATGCACACTTCTAGAAAAAAATATAAAATGCCCCTGAAGGGTAAAAATAACTTTTGTTGGAAAATATTAATTTCCATCACTGCTGTGAACTGACTACGCAGAATGTAAAGAATATGAATAACTTTAGGAGTCAGCTTCTCCAACACACTCAGAAAAATATAGTCTGTTTATGGTTATGGCTAAAAATCCGAGATATAATTTTTGTCTCTATCGCACACCCTTATTTAGCCTATTTAATTCTTCTTTGCTTGTTTGGTACACATAATTCACTGATCATAAAGCTTAAAATAAGCTTATCTTAGGTTTTCTCAACGATAACGATCGAGGACACGACAAATAAATAAATAAATAAATAAATCTCTGCCTATTCTTACTCCAGTCTTCTCTGAAGCATATGATCCTTCAATGTATTTTCAACGTCGGAAACGATTGTGCTGCTTAATATTTTTCTATGATATTTTTACAGGATTGATTGATGAATCCTGGCAGATTATTATTATAAATATAGAAATTTTAATAATTTAAAATTATTGCTGAATAAAAGTTTACATTTAAAAAAAAAGAAAGGAAAAAATAATTGAATAATAAATATTAGAATCCTAATTTTTATTTTAAATGTAAAATATAAGAGAGTTGCTTGAAAAACTGAACATTAATCAGGCATAATGCATTTTTCTATGTATTTTATAATTACAGCAAGTAATTGGCCATCAAGTGCTGTAGGCTACATTAAAAATATAAAATAAAAACACAATAGCCCCCAAATGTAATTTCAAAAAGGATTTCATAAAAATAAATGACATACGTACGCCTATAAGCAACACAAACTTCGCTAAAGGATTGCTTTTGTTATTTATAGGCTTTATACTTTGTTATCTTTATACTTTTAAATTATTATATATTAATATATGTATATTTAATATGCACACAATTAATGTATATTGAGTTGGCCGGGGAAAAGACGCACTAAAAACTGCAATCACAAAAAAAAAAAAAAAGTCAGACGCAGACGTCACGTTATAAGTCAGACGGAGATGTCACGTCCATTGAGAGCAGGGAATGAAGTGCAGGTAAATTGTGCATTGGCTCACACACTGCACTGAGCCGTGTGAGGACCGTGTTCTGATACTTGTTAGCGAAAATATAAATAAATAACTTCACTGCTACACGTGAATCACGCATGACGTCTGGCTCGACACTTCAATGCCACACGTGATTTACGTGACATCTGCGTGACATCTACGGCTTGTCTGCGTCTTAAAATGAATGGATTAAATAGCAAAAAATTAAGATGTCAGTGAGACGTTCAGTGAGACGAGTGCATGTTACAACGTCATATTATTGAACTCGTCCGAACGCCATATACATTCTCCATACGATAAAAGCATCGAAGCCTCAAGCGTGACATCACTACGCAAGAGAACTACAATTCCCATGATGCAACGACAGCGTATCATTATAGGACCCGGAAGAAATGCGTAGTTGGTGGTGTGGTTTGGAGGTGTCGTGCGAAATTTTGCAACAGATATTCACTCTGAAAGACAGCTATAGATGGTGAGTTGTTATTTATGTTTATAATTGTGTTTATGCTTGTTAATAAAGCTTTCCATTAGTATATAGTGAATTTTATTGAAAGATACTGCGTGTACCAGGATGAACCTGTTAAGATCGTTGTAAAAGAAAAGATAGCCTCACACATTAGTAAATCCCTTAATTGATAAACCATGTATTAAACTAAACTCTAAACATGATAAATGGGAGTTATGTAAGGGTGTTTCTTCAACTGCAAGCAATTGTATGTCCTACGGTTGCCTTTTATTTAAACTTCATGTTTATCTACATTTTTAAACGTGATGATCTAAACCAGTGGTAAGGGTTAGTTCACCCAAAAATGAAAATTAGACTGTGTTTTACTCTCCCTCGAGGCATCCTAGGTGTATATGACTTTCTTCTTTCAGAAGAATCCAGTCGGAGTTATATTAAAAATTGTCCTGGCTATTCCAAGCTTTATCATTGCAGTCAGCGGTGTTGCAGTTCATAAGTCGTCAAATAAAGCAGGCGCATTCATAAGTCATACGGAAAGCCATTGCGGCGGATGACGCAGCACGTATTCTCAGCGTGCGTGCCTCTGAGATATGCTAGTCTCTTTAGTTTTTTATTGGAGCCAAGGATGCAAAGTTTCCTTACTTTTAGCAAAGGAAAACCAATCTTCTCTTGGTTTATAATGAAGTCCTAGGGATGCCCCTATCCGCCTTTTTTTTTTTACCTCCAATACCGATTCCGATACATAGGTTTCAGTATTGGCCGATACCGATCCAATACCAGTGAAGGTTTTTTTTTTTTTTTTATTTACATAAATGTAGAATTAATATATCTCTGTGTGTGGAACTGATAATCATTCTTTCACAATCTACTAAATACAGACTACTTCATTATAAAAAAAATAATAAATATGAAAAAAATATATGTATAATTTATAATCTATGACAAAATATATATCAAACTAGGTTAGTGGATATTTTGGCAGCAAAAGTTATTCTAGAAAAATCAGTGCACAATAATTTTAGAAATCCAAACATTTAGTGAAAAACAATATCTTGTGGGGAACAAATAAAAGTGTTGCATTAAATATGGTAAAATGTTACACATTGCAATTTGTATTATAAAATCCATTAATGAAAAACATTCATGAATGTTTTTACTATAAGTATATACTATAAAATTAAAATTCATTTATTTTAAATGTATAGCATATTTTTTAATAAGGCAACAACATATGATAGATTTGATAGGACAAAAGCAAAAAGCAAAAGAGTCACAGCACGCAGCGCATTGCATTAAAAAGTGTAAAGCACAAAGTGAAGAGAAATTGATGCATATTATATTATATCTGTGTAACAGTTATTGAGTCTTTCTTTTAACAGTTTTAAATTTCACTTACTGTGCGCGTTAAAAACAATTTATAATCTTTTCTATGCCAGTGTTTTGTTCTTACAGACACCAGGTAGCAAGTAACAAAACAACACTAAACTCCGGCAAGAAGATAGTCCTTTTTGCAAAATCAGACATTTATATACAAGTCAAGTATGATAATGGGAATACAGAATGATCTCTGAGAGAGCTTTACCAAGCTGACTGTCGTAACCGAATGCGACCAGGGTTTAAAGGCTGAACAAATGACTGACAGCCACACCGGAGAAAAGTTGAACCACTGATGGCAGATGGACTATTCTGACGATGTCTTTCATACTTTTCTGGACCTTGACACTGTATTTTACTTGGCAGTCAATGGGACAGTCACAAACCTCCCAGTTTTCTTCCAAAATATCTTAAATTGTGTTCCGAAGACGAACAAAGCTTTTACGGGTTTGGAAAGACATAGGGGGTAAGTGATTAATGACAAAATGTAACCCTTTAAGCTATCATATGGCTTCAGAAGTAACACAGAATAATACACACAATTTCGGGTATGGATCGGCCCTCTCTGATACCTGATCCGACAAAAAATGGCAGTATTGGGGCTGATACCCGATATGAATATCAGATCGGCGCATGCCTACATTGTTCTTTGCAAATCCTCGGTTTGTACTTCTTATTCATGAGTGGAGTTTTGTTTTGTTCTCTCTCAGTGTTCGTCACTAATCAAGCAACGCCAGCATCTTACGTCATCAAACGGCTTCCGCATATGACAGTCAGCAGAAGTGAGAGAAAGGTGTTTGTTTTGTCAAAATGGATATTTTTCTTACAAAAATGCATGGATTCACTACAGGAGGCATTTTTCAGCCTCCTGGAGTGTGAGGCACATTTTATTTTAGATGCGTGTGCTTTATTTGACGACTTGTGGACTGTTCAACTGCAACACCCGCTGACTGCAATAATGGAGCTTAGAAGTGCCAGGACGATTTTTAATATAACTCTGACTGGATTCGTCTGAAAGAAGAAAGTTATATACAACTAGTATGCCTCAAGTAGGGCTCTATGATTTCCATGATGCGGTAAACGCGGACAGAATCGCGGAATCCAGTCATAAAAACGGAATTCACAGTTTAACGCGAAATGTTACAGAATTTGTCAAATTTTGAATGAATTAATCAAAAGTAGGTCATTACACTTAAATCAAATCACGATATGGACTAATATCTGTAACTATTAAGCCGCAAAAGTCTATTTAAATATGAATCCTGCATGTTCTGCGCTTCTCTGTCAATAAATGGCACAGACGCGCGGTTCCATTTACTACACACATACTGAAGCGCGCTCGCGGTGATTTCAGCATCTGCTGTCTCACTAAATGAGGACGTAAATACATGAACAACATCTCCAGAACAGCTCTGAGAGTCACTTCATGAGCATTTGACCGTTTGATTTGAGTAAAACTAGCGTCATATCACATACACAGAACTGTAAAGGTATTCGCGGCAACCCATCAAAATAAAAGTCTGGTTTGATTTGAAGTCTATTTTTCAGTAGAATGTACATCTATTAAGAATCTACTACTACTAAAATAGGCTACGAAACAAACATTTCTTTTAAGGAATAATCACACAACATTTCTTCTATGTTTAATTTTAATAGTAAATCCCCTTTATTTGACAAAAAAAATAAAATTTGCTTAATTTTCAATAATTAAATGATTAATGATAAATGATTAAATTAAATGAAAAAAAAATTCACAAGGCTACTTTACTAAAAAGAAAATGCATTCAAATAATTAATTAATTGTTTAAATGCTAAAACACAGAATCTGTTAACAATAAAAAAAAATATGGTGAGAAAAAATAAAACATTTCATAGGGCCCCAAAACATGTAATTTTAGTTAAACTTTTATTAAATTGATGTGAAAATGTATACATTTCATGGTTTTAATTAATAAAACATGCTTTTTTGATTAATAAACTTTATTTTAACTATTAAAAAGGAGTTGAGAAAAATTAAAACAGAAAAAAACAGAATCCAGAAAAATTAAAATGGAAAAAACGGAATTTGGAAAAAAATAAAATGGAATTTAGGAAAATATAAAACTGATTTCATAGGGCCCTACTCAAGGGTGAGTAAAACACAATCTAATTTTCATTTTTGGGTGAACTAACCATTTAAGTCCTAGGGACCCACACTGCTCTGCACATTTTGTATGTTTCTCGTATCTGACACACTCAGTTCAGTTCATGGATCTCTCTCTTCCAACGAGCTGATGATCTGAATCAGGTGCTTTAAATAAGGAACGTATACAAAATGTGCAGAGCAGTGGGTCCCGAGGACTGGAGTTGAGAAACACTGATCTAAACAAAAGAATTTCAATATTATGTAAATGTTTTTTTTTTTTTTTTTTTTTTTTTTGGTCAATTTTTACACAATATATGACTGCCTCAAAAAAAGTTCTAAACCCCATTTCTACATCAACCATTAAGTTTACTCTTCAATAAGTTTATTATTATAGCCTATAGGAGTAATCCTCAAATCTGGCTCACGAGATCCACTTTTCTGCAGAGTTTAGGTCCAGTCCTAATCAAACAAACCTACCTGTGGTTTTCTAATGATCCTGAAGACACTGATTAGCAAACTCAGGTGTGTTTGATTAAGGTTAGAGCTAAACTCTGCAGGAAAGTGGATCTTGCAAGCCAGATTTGAGGATCACTGACCTATATGTTTTATATGTTTATACGATGTATGTGTGTGTATATATATATATATATATATATATATATATATATATATATATATATATATATATATATATATATATATATATATAAATATAAATAATAATATAATTGTTATTATTTTTTTAGCAAGTTAGACTGCTTTTTTTATTCTGCACGAAACGTGTCAATGAAGAGCATTCTTATGAAATATAATACAGAGAATTCGTAATTTATTAATGTAATATGGACTAAAAGTGTCTGTACTTGAAGAAACCCTTATAAACAGTATTTCACTTTTTTCTAAAACTTTTTTTTTTTCAGTCATTAAAGATTTTTGCTTTTTTTTTCAAGTCACAGTTTGTTTATATCAGGGGTGTCAAACTCAATTCCTTGAGTGCTGGAGCCCTGCAGAGTTTTGTTCCAACCCTGCTCCAGCACACATACCATGTAGTTTTCAAATAAGCCTGAAGGACTTGATTAGTTGGATCAGGTGTGTTTAATTAGGGTTATATCTAAACTCTGCGGGGCTCTGGCCCTCCAGGAATTTAGTTTGACATGCCTGGTTTATATGATATCTAATTTTTGATCTGCAAAGCAAAAGCTGCTCCGTTCCATTAATCGGTTGTGACCACCGACTTGTTGATTCTTTGCAGAGATTATGGCATTTTCCCCTAAAGTGAAGAGAACTACTAAACATGGAGATGGTGCACAAAATCTCCTCAGATCCCAGAAGGACGCCTATGCCAGACTTCTGAATCAGCATCAGAATGGCAAGTTTCGATCTTACTTGCAAGAGTTAGCGACGCAGCAAGTGGAGGAGAGCATGAGTACATCAGTTAGCAGGTCTGTGAATGTTGTGAGCAGGAGAAAAAAGGGCAATTCAGAGTCATCTTACTCTGTTGATAGCTTATCCTCTCAACAGAGTAGGCAGATGGCAGATGCCTCCATCTGTTCGTACACGGACAAAACCAGCTATCAGGTGACATGCACAGAAGACCAGGGCATAAAGCCTGGCATGCTGGAAAAGCATGCCAGAATGGAGCTACATAAGGCTGCTGCACCCAAAAAGGTACCCTCAAAACCGCAACACAAGAGAAATGAAAAAGACATCAAAATAAGCTCAAATCTGGTGGGATCTGAGGAAGGTGACAGTCAACAGTTGAGCTGTTCTTGCGGGGAGGAACAAGCAAAGGACAAATCAAAGAAGAAGAGATTAAAAGGAAATTTAGCGAAAAAAGACGAGGGGGAATGTGGTCCTGAAGTTGATGTCATTACTGGGAAATCACCAAATAAAAACATCAAAGCTCCTCAAACTCAAGGTACTTACTGAAATGAAGAGCCACTATCTCAAAACCAAGCCTTATTTATTTCATATATACATTTAGGCAACGTCTACATTAATCCAGATGCATTTGAAAATGGTGGTTTCTTTTTAAAACGCTCTCCATCCACACTAGTTTTTTCAAGCATTTTCCAAAATTTCTCATCCACACTGTAATGTCAGAAAATGTTACATTTGTTTTACTGCGCATGCGTAAAATATCTCACCATTCACTCTCGCATTCAGGTTGCACTCACTCACAATTGTATGTCTGATCTAACACGCAAATGCCATGTATTGCCACAAGCAGTGATCACAAGTAAATTTTCTGTCATTTTTGCAGGACTGTGATATTAAGAGTGTACAAAGTAACACATCTAGCAACAGTGTGAAAGTGAATAGCACATAACAGGCACAATACCAGTATAAACATGGTACCATTATAAACATTGGTATTGGTTCAATTATTGGAGTCTGAAAATTTTGTCTAAAATTTTCAAACGTTAAAAAATAAATATGACCTCACGTTATGTCAATCACGTTTACACACTTCCTCCGAAATATTCATCCATCATAAAAAGAATCAGATCGGGTTTGATTTTTATTTTTATTTTGATTTTTATTGTGTTTCGCATCCATAGCAAGCATTTTGAGAGGTTTTTTGACAGTGTTTTGTCAAGTTCTTCCTCTTTGCTAGCAAAAGCATCAAACTGAGCCACTGACATCCTGAAGTAAACTTTGAATCACCCGGGATAATCCCACTGCTCCTTAAGGAGGGAGAACTCTCTATATCTCAGGATTGGATGGATCCAATATTTCCTTTCTTTTTCTTTTTTTAAGAAGCGAGAGGACAACAAAATCATACTCACTGCTTGAAGACTCCATTTAGTGCTGTTTTGTGAACTTTTTCACAACGGATTAATTTGCATCGGACTCCTTGTGCAAGGTTTCAGTGCATGACAAATTTTTAGGATTTCGAATATGAAAAAACGCATACAAAAGTTTTGGACTCTGTGTGCAGAGACCTTAAACATGCATCATCATTCTTGAAAGGCGCCTTTTTCACAGTCCACACTACAACGTGTAAACGGCATTTTCAAATGCATCTACTTTGGAGAGTGTTTTAAAAAGCTCAGTTTTACTTGACAAAAACACCATCTCAGTGTGGATGGAAGGCCAAAACGGAGAGAAAGATGCGTTTTCAAATGAAAACATGTTAGTGTGGACAAGGCCTCAATGTATTTGAATTAGTTTGTCAATGCTGTTTCACATTGACTTAATGATTTGTTCAAAATCAAAGAATCATTTTTGTTTAGATTAAAACAATATTCATGAATTAAAATTTAGCATTTATGACCTACATGAACAGATTTAGTTTTATTCCAAATCAAAACTTTTCTTTTTTCTTTTTTTTTTTTTTTAATCTTTGTTTTGCCTCTCTTTTCACAGCATCAAAAGAAAGCTTACTACAAAACAATAAAGATAAAGGCACTAAAAGTGGTAGAGGGTCCCGGAAGCAACTGTTTGAGGAGTACATGCGCACAGAGGATGTTTCTGCAGGCCTGGAGAGAGGAGAACTCATAAAGGTGATATAGTACATGTAAACCTATACTTCTGGGTAGGTTACTTTACAAGCCAAGCAATGACCATGTTCTGCAGTGTGACATTTAACTTCTGAGCATCTAAAATGGTTTAAACTTAAAAACTTTTTTTATGAAAGTAAAAAAGTGACGTGACATACAGCCAAGTATGGTGACCCATACTCAGAATACGTGCTCTGCATTTAACCCATCCAAAGTGCACACACACACCGTGAACACACACCCGGAGCAGTGGGCAGCCATTTATGCTGCGTTGCCCGGGGAGCAGTTGGGGGTTTGGTGCCTTGCTCAAGGGCACCTCAGTCGTGGTATTGACGGCCCAAGACTCGAACCCACAACCTTAGGGTTAGGAGTCAAACTCTCTAACCATTAGGCCATGACTTCCCTCATACATGTATAATTTGCGTAATATAAGAAACAATGTGAATATATATAATATAAATAACTTTATAATAATCACAACTGAGAATATGCCTGAAATATTTGTACTTTTAAATTGAATTTGTCACACCACAGGACAGTTTAGGTTTTTAAGCAAAAACAATTGTGACTAGTGACTAACACCTAAAATTTACCTGAATTTTAACCCCAGGTACGGCACAGAACCCATTTTTTTTAACCTTCCTTGGAAATCTGATAGCTAAACTTGACTTTACAATATGCAGCCAAACTTAACAAATTAAGAAAATGGTATACACATTAAAACCCATCTATAAGTGGATTTTGACATTTTGGAACAAGCACATTATTGCAGAATTTCTACATGGAATTAGGGATGCACTGAATGTTTGGCAACCGAAATTAACCGAAGAAGAATTAACCGAAGTGAAAAGACTGAATAAATTATACCAAACATTGACATTTTTGGTATAGCAAATAGCAACCAGCGTAGAGTGAGAGGCGTGCACTATTTATGAAGCAGGAAGGGGTGGTTGTTGCTGAGTACTTGTGATGATTGAAATTGTTGAGTGCACAAGCTTGTGGCACTATCTGCTTGTTAGCCAGGTTTCAAATCCAAAGTGAGAGGAAAATCTGCGCTGAAACGGTGTTACTCGTCAGTTTCTCTTTATGAATTTTTACAAGGCATTGATGTGACAATGTGATATGTGACAAACATCTAGCCAAATTTGTGATACGAATCATTTAAGAACCTGCTGTTGTAACTAAGACCTTCCTGTGGGTTTCTGCCAAGATAAAAGCTGAGGAAAAGCATGAACTCCATCAAAATTCATAAATGTTATTGTAATTTTACTGTTGTTCTGTAAAATAAAATAAAAAAGACAATAATAATGATAATAATTACAACAGCTCTATTAGTACATTAATTATATCACACACAGTGTTCAAATTTGGATCTGTATTTTCTAATGTTTTAAAAGATGTTTCTTCTGCTCTGCAAGGCTGCGTATATTTGTACAGTAAATAATGCAAAAACAGTAATATTGTGAAATACTATTATAATTACAAATGTTTTGTATGTGAATATAAAAAAAATACATACAACTGTGATCAAAGCTGAATTTTCAGCTTATTTACTTTAGTCTTCAGTGTCACAGGACCTTTCAGAAATCATTCTAATATGCTGATTTGCTGATCAGAGTGTCCGGCTTTCCTTCCTTTTTGTCTATAGCCAATTACATACCTGCTTCAAGAAGGGGGTCTCAAAAATGGGCAAAAGTTAAATTGTGCTTTGTTGGTATAATGTCTGCTAGAATTAGGGATGTCAACGATTAATCGATGATCGATTAATTGTCGATAAGAGATGCAATCGATTAAGGCTGTCGATGGTCGGTTAACCGATTTAACGTTGGGCTGCGTGCAGCTCATGCGCAAAACACGTGCGAGAGGCTGTGAGTGACGGTGACGGTAGCTATAAAAGCATCATCATTCATTCACAATGTACAAATTAAGCTTTTAATGTGATTTAAACTTTAAAGTACATTAAAATAGAAACAACAAAAGTTCTTCAACATAAAAAGCAATAGAAATGTAGTAACTAAGTCATTTCATCAGATAATTGTTTCATATCGTGCGCTTTGCAGGGCTGCGGGACACAGTGACAGGACAGGTAGTCTATTCATTTCTACAACTTGTTAATTCGTTCCTACAACTTATTAACTTGTGGCAATTGTCCAGGTTTCATTAATTTTGTTTCCTAAATAACCCATGATTTAACTGAAATAAGGGAACAAATTAATAAATCGAACAAATTCTTAAGTAAGAGATGCGAAAACAGTTATTAAAAGTGAAAGTTAATATTAGAGGGTTAGACTGTGAAGATTTAGGAAAAGAAACAATGCCTATATGTTATTGAATTTGTGGAAATTGACTAACTGGCAAACCAGAACAAAGCCACGTAAATGAAGGCTATGGGCTCGAACGGCATCCAGAGGCATGGTCGCGATTTAACATTTTCCTATTATTCCTCTAATAAACAAAGCTTTTATACCACACTTGTCATAATCAGAGTTTATAATTTGTAAATAAATAATTGCCGGATTAAAAACAGCAATTAAAAGGCGCTGTGACCGACACAGACAATACTTTCCCGGAGCATTCAGTGATATCACTAAACGGTGACGCCGAGCATCGTTCACAAGTTTCTGCATGGACCTAACTAGGGCACAGGTTCTCAAGCCCTGGGACAAAATGGGATGCTTTAAGGAAAATGTATAGCCTATATAAGTATAATAGGCCCAACATAAAAATAGCAATTTGTTTTCATAATTTTTTTTTTTTTTTTTTTTTTTTTTTTAAATAGGCGAAATTAATCTTAATTAAGATAACGGATTTAAAACAGAAGTGTGGCGGTGCTCCATAAGTTCACGAAAAAAAAAAAAAGGATGACAACGCATTCTGTTTGTTTGCTTTATTTTACAAGAGCACAAATCTTCTGTTTTTATTGTGTGTGTGCACAAATGAAAGTAAACACTTTTTTGCGGAAAAGGTTTTATTTTATTTTTTTTTTGTGTTTTTTATTTGTTTTTATTTTTTCGGAGCCTGGCGCACAAGTATTCCAGCAATTCAAACTTACATCGCAGTCTGTTCATTATCAAAATAAAATAGCCAATTAACATTTAAAAGGTTACACTGGTCAGTAGAGATCGACCGATATGGGTTTTTCTATTGCCGATGCCGATGTTTAGAGGTCAGGGTCAGCTGATGGCCGATATGTGCTGCCGATTTTTAGGGCCGATATCTTGAAGTTTTCCCCCTCATTTGTATGCTAAAATGTCACACTAATAATAAGTGGATGCACAACATTTCTAAACTTATCATCATTTATTGAGCACTGACTTGAACCATCTCTCGAATCTTTATTTTGTGCACTGCACGGTATTACAAATAAAAAAATAATATCTAAAGTTAACCAAACAAATCAATAAACTGACCAAGTATTAAATTTATAAAACAGGTAATATATATATAGTCAATCATTTACATAAATGTTTTAGAGCATTTATCAAGCAGAATTTTTCAAGTTTTTTGGAACATAAATGTAAACTTAAATATACATTTAAATAAAAGAAATAAAATTTTACAAATAAAAATCAATTAATTGAAAAATATAAAAAATAATATATATAAAAAATAAATAATAGTAGTGCTGCAAACACACTAGCAACCAGCAACATTTGTGTTTGGTATAAATGACACAGAACATCTAAAGTGCATTCTAACTTCAAACTTACATCGCAGTCTGTTCATTATTAAGATTAACTACAGTCAACCAAACATATAAAAGGTTACACTGGTCAGTTTAAATAGACTGTAGTATACCGGTCCACTCTGCTGTTATGACAAGGACGTTTTTGCTCATATGAAGAGGATGATCTTTTCCGTCTAGTTTACATTAAAAAAATTAAAAATATTATAGTTTAACATTCAGATACATTGCGAATGTGGAAACATTTGGATATGTGCAGAACGAGACGTGAGCAACAACCTCCAAAAACATCTAGCTACACCCGCGCGTGCTCGTCCTCGTCTGCACGCACGCATGCTCTGTCACGATCTAATGCACTGTAAATGCAGGATTTTTTAAAACAAATAGGCCTACCGGAATGCAAAAATTCAAAATCTAACATTTTGCAGTACAAGATCAAATAAAGTACTGGTCATTAATACTCGCATAAAATGTTTAGTGTGAAAATAGCGGTTCACTGACTGCGCAGCACAGGCACATGCGCCACAGTTACGTTTGGGATAATTTTATTTTTAATACTATAGTGTCATTTGAAAACATTGCAATTGCGTTTTAAAATACAACAACGAGCACTAGAGGTGTGCGATACCGCTAGATTTGGTATCGATCCGATACCAAGTAAATACAGGGCCAGTATCGCCGATACCGATACCAATACCGATACTTTTTAATAATTAAGTTGGATGCGTTTTCAACCTAAATCTAAATGAATTTTCATGACTTTTAATTTGTTTTTGTGATTTGCATTTTGGGTTATTAATCAGTACTACAAAAGCTTTTGTTCAGAAACAACTTTTGGTTACTTCTGTTTTATTTAAATAAACAAAGTTACAAAATGATTACTTCACAAATATAAAAAATGTAAAAACAAATTCTCTTTTCAAGTAGCATGTTAACATAAAATGTTTCTCCTCTTTAGTGCACTTCTGTTGTCTCATTTTCGGCCTGAAAATACAGCCATACAACGCTCCTCTTTGCTCTCTCTTTGCCTCTCTGCTGCCATTCTCCGCCTCTGACTGACTGCTGTTAGAAATGCGCGGGTGAGCAGCGCGCGCCTGACTGCTGGTGGCAGCGCTAGTGGTGAGTCACGTGACGGTACAACACAGGAGAGGGGGAGGAGAGCAGTGTCGAGCACGAGCAGCACTCTTGAGAGCTTGCTCTGCTCTGTGACAGCAGCAGCGTTTTGACAAACACGGCCAGGTCGCAAACCGAGAGAAACTGAAACTTAAGTATCGATATTTTCACGTTGGTATCGATCAATACCGATACCAACGTTGATATCGATATTATCGATATTAGTATCGATCTGCCCACCTCTAACGAGCACCACGAAACCATTTAAAGAGGCGCATTCAGCGGTCTCCTTGACGGAAAACAGTCAACTAAGTAAAATGATCTCAAATGTACAGTGCGCTCCCTTCATTTTATCAAATGATCATAATTACATATTCATTTTACAGTCCTGCTACTAGCATTTTATTCAGACTAAACCCCTTTAATTCGGGTGAGAAAGCTTTTTTTCCGAGTGGCTTTTGCACATAATAACAATACCGCTGCAGACGCATTTTGCAGCATTAAGCTTATTCATTGATTGTTAATTTAAACGACGATCGATCATGGAAATGATCAAATATTGACATCCCTAAATGCAAATGAGTTGGATGGAAACCTGGCTATTGTCTGCATCAAACCATGCTTCCGAATAAATGTCATTCACCGTTCTGGACTGCTCCAGGACAGCTGTCTCCGAGCACGGTGCTGTCTGTGAGCGGGGCAGAGTAACGGAGCCCTCAATCACGCTGCAGTGTTTGTGAGAGCTGCCACCTACTCCACCTCATTTACAGAGTGAAATTCTCTGACTACCTTTATCTCCCAGGACTGTTGTTGAATCTTCCAAATGTTTTGGCTTGGGGGTCCTTCACATGCGGCAGCAGCACTTTCCACCGCACCAATAACACGGGGCTGCCCGCCGACGTGCCTGAATTTAAATCGGCGCTACTAAACACGGATATCGGCCGATGCCGATATATTAAAAAATGACAAATATCGGCCGACCGATATATCGGTCAACCTCTACTGGTCAGTTTAAATAGACCGTAGTATAGGCTACTGGTTCACGGACGTTGTTGCTCATGTGAAGAGGATTATCTTTTCCGTCTATATGCGAATGCATGTAAAGTTCAAGCCTAGTTTACATTATAAATAATAGTTTAACATTCAAATACATTGCGAATATGGAAACATTTGGATTTGTGCCGAATGAGACATGAGCAATAACCTGAAAATAAATCTAGCCAAAGCCGCGCTCGCTCGTCCTCGTCTGCACGCACGCATGCACTGTCACAATCTAATGTACTGTATGCTGGATTTTTAAAAACAAATAGGCCTACCGGAACGCAAAAATTAAAAATCTGACATTTTCTAGGACAGAATCCAGCAGGATCAAATTAATGTGAGCAACAGTGTTTTGGTGCAGCAGCGCCAATGGAAGCGGTTCACTTAATGTGCAGCGCAGTCACATGCGCGCCACAGTTACGTTTGGGATAATTTTATTTTAAATACCATAATGTCAGTTGAAAACATTGCAATTGTGTTTTAAAATGCGGGATAGGAAAGTCAACAAAGTAAAATGACCTCAAAAGTATGGCGTGCTCTCTTCATTTTATGATTCATCATAATCACATCTATTAATTTTATAATCCTGCTACTAGCATTTTATTCAGACTAAAACGCCTTTAATTCAAGTGAGAAAGCGTTTTGTGTGTGGCTTTTGCACATCCTGTCCTGACTGCGTGGCTGCAATAGACGCATTATGGTTAACGATTAATCGATTAATTGATCGTTAATTTAAATGACGATCGATCATGGAAATAATTGAAATTTGACATCCCTAGCTAGAATGTTAAAAAAAATGTTCAGTGTTAAATAAATTGTTGTTGTGTAATTGATTTGTATTTTATTTTTTTTCTTTGAAAGGCAAGACAAAACAGTAAAAGCATTTTTGGCTATTTAATTTATGCAATGGTGAAAAAAAGGCAAAATACATAGGGGGAAAAATGCGAAAAGAAAAGTTGTGTGTATTCGGCCCAGTGTTTCATTTTGTTCAGTTTTGGCCTCAGCCAATAATTTTATTCTCAATGCATCCCTACATGGAATCTCAAAAAGCCCAAAATAACTGATTCAAAGTAATCTCTTGAAGCTTTGGAATCTTTAAGAATTTATCAAGCAACAATTATGAAGATTTTAATCAAATTGTCATCTTAGTAGTATTAGTAGCTTAGTATTATTTTCTGCTTGGTACCTGATCACTCTGGTAATGAGCAAGTAGACGGTGGTGCCTAAGAAGAATTATTTACCAAACCAGTAAAATGCTATACATTAAAAACAAATGCCAGTCAAAATAGGATCAGTGTTTAAACAACAAATTAAATGAAATCAATCCTGCTGTTGGGACAAGATATGTATTCCCTTTTAATAATCATTAGGATCAATTAAGTCACACACGTTTCCAGATAAGACACTCAAGATTTTAAAGTGCCCGTTATGGGTTATGAAATGTTCATATTTTGGTTTTGGGAGTCCCCAACAACAGGTTGACATGCATGCAAGGTCAAAAAACACTTTAATTGTCTTATAATATGCATTTATTTGTACCTTTTTTGCTCAACGATTCCCAAACAATTCGCTCAACGATTAATTTTTCCAAACCCCTCCTTTGCGTGACGCTAATCTGCGGTGATTGGTCAGATTGGTCGATTTCATTTCCATTTCATCATGCCTGTAATGCTTGATAAAACAGCATTTTGTGAGTGCAGTACTGCGTTGTGTACAGCCGTTATCGGAGAAACGGCTATTTTTACTGCTCCAAAAGCGGCACCTAATGCAGGGTTCACACTGGTCATTGAATTTCTTGAAAGTCAGGGAATTTTATATATATTTTTTTGTCAAGGTCATGGAATATCAGGGATTTTCATTTGTTGCTTTAAATTTTAGTTTCCATTTATAAAATGTAATTTTTCTATACCATTTTATCACGTTGTTTCACGTGTTTTGCCTATTGTTATGGTTGGGCTACAGGGCTCAACAATAAGGAGTGCTCGGGACAGTTGAGCAATGATATATAAGTGCTATAACAAGTCTCAGTTAGCCTAAACACAGTATACGTAGCAAGGGCTTTTAAATAATATAATAAATAAAAAGAAAACAGATAGAATAGAAAAAGAATAGAGCAAGCTAGTGTTAGATGTCTTTTTTTATAATTGTATAATAAATGAAAAGAAAATAGATAGAATACAAAAAGATTAAAAGGGTAGTTAGATTTTTTTTTTTTTTTTTTTTTTTTTTTTTTAATGATTTAAAAACATTCGGGTGCGAAAGACAATTGCATTCACTACCCGCGCGCTGTGTTCTGTGTGAACAGCCCACGCACAGACAGCATCTCTGACACGCACAAGCCCTGAATTGAGTTTTCTTTCCGCGTCATTAACAGTGGCCAGAGACGCTGAAGATGGACACAAAGAGGAGAAAATACTTTAGCAGGCATAACAAGATCACTGTTCACGATGCGCGAAATGTGTTTCTGAGGGGAACTGGCTGTATTCATAAAAGTTTACATGGTATTTTCTTTTCATCTTGCCTCTGTATAATGCATTTAAATTAGTGTCAATACCTCAGCACCGCTGTGTTTACAGTAGTAACCAAGGAAAAGCTGTATTACTGTTCCATAAGCACCACCTGCTGACAGAGAGTGAAATTGCGTCTCATTCAGCCCGTCTGCAGTTTCTGTTTCATGCTCATTTTATTTAGCATAATTTCGCAAATCTAAAGTTACACAATTCTGTTTTTGCTTCAGATTTTAAAATTATAAAGTCTAAAATAAAACAAACATTGCCCTTTTTTTGGATCTTTATATTTGTTAGGCTAGTGGTTTCTGCTGTGGTATTAAAAGCGAAATTGAGAATTGTAAAATTTTGTTATCTGTCATATAGGCTCATTTGGGCCTATTAGAAAACAAGATAACTGAGATAAAAATGACAACTGCAACTATATGTATTTATGTATTTATGTATTTATGTATGTATGTATGTATGTATTTATTTATTTATTTATTTATTTATTTATTTATTTATTTATTTATTTGTGGCAGGATAGAAGAAAATGGCTTTGAGCCCTGGACCATTTTGTAGCTTTGACTAAAAAAAAACTGTTGTTAAAAGTAGACGACAGAAAAGCAAAAAAATTAAAGTGAAGAAATAATGACAGACTTAATGACAAACAGAAAATCCTTCAAAGCATAAATAATTTCTGTAGAAATAGTACAGAAAAATATCAAAGTGCATTTAACAGGTAAAAGCGCAAAAAAAAAAAGTGTATATATATATATATATATATATATATATATATATATATATATATATATATATATATATATATATATATATATATATATATATATATATATACACAAACAGAGAAAACTAAGTTAAACAGACATACACAATATCATTTTATTATATATATATATATATATATATATATATATAATATATATATATATATATATATATATATATATATATATATATATATATATATATATATATATATATATATATATTACTAAAAACTTCTATGAACAAGTAAATAAAGCTTGCAAATGGATAGATTTAAAATACTGTCTGTGGATGCTTTTTGTCTGCTTAGTGCTCAGCACAACAGCGGCTTGTTTTTTCGTTCAATATAGGTCATGGCGATTGTTAATTGGATTTAATTATTGGTTTGTTTTATTATATGTTGTTTGCTTCATGAGTTTATTAGATTGATGTATTCATAAATTAAGAATGAGGTTTATTGATAGTAAATAACAAATAAGTAAGGAATAACAATATACAAATTGACAATTGTATATGCAGGTATATTACTATAGACAGTTTTGTATGTACAGGTATATTATGTGCAAATTTGAAGTGTAGACTGAATATGTGTGTTAGATAAATAAGTGTATGAGTGCATAGTGTTGTTTGTTCTACAGTTATTGTCAAGTGTTCATGAGATGGATTGCCTGGGGGAAGAAACTGTTCCTGTGTCTGCCCGTTCTGGTGCTCAGTGCTCTGTAGCGTCGACCAGATGGCAACAGTTCAAAGAGGGAGTGTGCTGGAAGAGTGGGGTCCAGAGTTATTTTGCCATCCCTTTTGCTTATTTTGGATGAGTACACTTCTTGAATAGACAGGAGGGTTGTACCAATGATTCGCTCAGCAGTCCGGACTACCCTCTGTAGTCTTCTGAGGTCAGATTTGGTAGCTGAGCTGAACCACAAGATTCTGAAGTGCAGAGGACTGATTCAATGATGGCGGAGTAGAACAGTTTGACCGTCCTGAATGAGGCCGATGAGTGTGGTGTCGTCTGCAAACTTCAGGAGCTTGACAGAGGGGTCTTTAGATGTGCAGTCATTGTTGTACAGGGAGAAAAGCAGGGGGGAGAGAACGCAGTCCTGAGGAGCTCCAGTGCTGATCGTACGGGTGCTGGATGTGTATTTTCCCAGTGTGAAGATGGGGGCCAGCTGGTCAGCACAGGATTTCAGACAGGCTGGTGTAACACAATCTGGGCCTGGTGCTTTTTGCCTTTTCTGCTTCAGGAAGACCTGGCGCACCTCATCCTCGCTGATCTGAATTGCAGGTTTGGGGGACAGGGGGGTTGCAGGAGGTGTGAATCGTTGTGTGGAGAGGTGTTCAGGGCAGGTGTTGGGTGTTTTTTCAAACCTGCAGTAAAACTCGTTCAGATCGTCTGCCAGTTGTTGATTCTCCACAGTGCTGGGGGATGGTGTCTACGGTCTCTGTGAGCTCATCCAGATCGGTGGCAGCAGCTTCAAAAACACTCCAATCATTGAGGTCAAAACAAGCTTGAAAATCCTGCTCTGCTTCATTAGTCCATCTTTTACAGTCCTTAACCCTCTGGGGTCTAAGGGGTTTTGGGAGCCTGGAGAAGTTTTGACATCCCCTGACTTTTGTGCTTTTTTCAGTTGCTTATAAACATATACATGGCTAAAGTCTAATAACACTATAATCAGTACAAATTGGGCTACAACAATATGTAAATAGCATGTGTGTACATGATTGTGTTTTTGAGAACTGAGTTACAGTTCATTTTAATGATGCGTTTCTAAATGAGGATCACGCAGAACCAAGGCAGCAGACAGCACACTCTGTTTGTTTTCTTTATTTTATAAAAGAAACAAAGTTTTGTTGGTATTATGTGTGTATACAAATAAAAGTAGACCCTTTACAGATTCGATTGATGTATTGCTCTTATCTATACGATCAAAACTGAAAGTTTAATTTAAGTTCTTTTCAGTCTTATCAGGAGAATATGCCATAAAACGCTTATCTGCGTTAGTCGACTCCTGAGGGTTAATACAGGTTTAGCTGATTTTAGTTTCTGCCTGTAGGTCGGTATAAGATGAACTAAACAGTGATCAGAGTGCCCCAAAGCTGCCCGTGGAACAGAGTGAAATGCATCTTTTATTGTGGTGTAACAGTGATCCAATATATTACTGTCTCTGGTGGGACATGTAATGTGCTGTCTGTATTTTGGCAATTCACGGGAGAGATTTGCTTTTTTAAAGACCCCAAGAATAATTAAAACAGAGTCTGGGTGTTGTTGTTCTGTCTCTGTGATTAGTGAGTTTCTGTAAAGCCAGGCTCACGTGCGCTTGTGGAGGAATGGAAACATTCACGAGAATGAACGAACTTCCATGGTTTTATATTCTAAAGCAAAACAGTTTTCACTAGGAAAAAAAAAAAAATCTTTATATACTAGGTTGTAATTGATGTTTTTTTTATTCTTATCAATGCCCAGACAGTTTCATTATCAATTCTATATCTCATATATATTTAGCATATTTGGGTTACTTCTCAAACAGCATTGTTTTCGTGTAACATGCTACATGTTTTAAATATTTCAAAATAAAAATAACAAGTGGACTTAAATTGTACATTGGCTTATTATGGTCACTTATTCTGTAGAGTAAAATCTCAAAATGGACAACTATTTAAACATTTGGCATATTTTAAATATTTAAATGTCATTCTCTTTAAGGAGTCCTGAGAATAAACCCTAAGAAGTACAAGGAAGCTTTTGTCCCGTCTCCTGTGAGTATTTTTTCACCCTTGCACATAATATTGAACATATACAGTGTACCCTTAAGTTAAACGTACTATCAAACATTAAGTTGTGGTCAGAATTATTACTGGAACAATTCTCCTCGCCATGCATTTTCTCTAACCCCTCTAATTAAACCTCTGCCACCTCTAATTTTTTTTTATTTTAATGTAAGCTCAAAAGTGTAAACAGTGCAGATTTATTTTCAGCCTTCAGCCTTTGCTTATGTTTACCAAGGGGGCAAATAGTTCTGACTACAACACAAATGGTTGCTAGCATAATCATGATTCTCATTCAAAAAGAACTGACCAGCTCTTTTTGTTTAGTAGTGGGTGTTGCTTTGTCATTGTCATAATTCTGATTAAGTGTAACTCTTATTTGATGCAAATTTTTATTTGTGAATTGTATTTTTTGGTACAGGATGGGTCAGCTGATATCTTTCTGGATGGGATTGCAGCTCGTAACAGGGCTCTCAATGGAGATGTTGTTGTGGTGAAAGTCCTCCCCCCTGAACAGTGGAAGGTACTTTATCAAAATGTACTTAAATTTTGACAATTAACTAATCGTTATTTGATAATTTTTAGTGTTCTCTACCCATCTATTCATGACTTCCTGACATGGATTATAACTTCTGGAGCAGAAAAATTTATTACCTCACATAACTCATGGCTAATTGTTATGGCTAATTGTGCAGTGACTACATGAAGTGTCCAACATTCCACACCTTTTTTTTTGGTTATTTAAGTGCATCATCCGGGTATTTAAAGCAGGGTTCCAGCGGGTCCTTGAATGTTTGTGAATTTAAAAAAAAAAAAAAAAAAATCAAGGCCCTGGAAAGATTTTGAAAATAAACCTACGTAGATACAGGTTCTTGAAAGTCCTTGAATTTATTTTGTGCAAGAAGTTTTCTGGAAAAAAATCCATATTATTCTCTCCGGTCCGCTAATGTGTTATTTCGCCAACACTTTGTGGCATACTAGCTTGCTTGATTTAGTTTAGTTATGCGCATTTACGCATTACATTTAAGTGTTTCCCGCTTGAGGTACTTTGCCATGATGTTCACGCTCGCATGAAACTACTACGATGATACCTCAGTGTTTCACGGACACACCATGAAGTTAATGTTGAATTGCTTTGCTTGTTAAGATGTAAACCCATGAGGCAAGAAAAACCTAAGCATATTAATATATCTTGAAACTTCTGGTTACATGAGCCTAAGCTCTTTTCAATAAAATCCATGCAAAATAGGGTTGCCAACCTTCCCGTATAATGCGGAATTGTCCCGTATTTAAGGCATCAGAGAAGCGTTCCGCATGAAAGCTATATGAAATGCAGTTTGTCCCGTATTCGCAGGCATATGCTGTATGACCATCTAGACCAGGGGTTCACAAAGTTTACATTCAAAGGTCCGAATCTGAATTCTCATCAATGTGAAAAAGTCCGAAATAATTATTACGAAACTTGTTTTTTTTAAACATGCTTATTACTTCATTTAACAATTCAACTTTATATATGCAATTATCATATGCATTATGTCATTAAGTCATACTTGCATTTACTCTCTAAACTGTTAGCTACATAAAGTACCCTACTGCATTTTGATACAACTAAATGCCCAATGAAGCGGTTCTCATGTGCATATTTTCTGTTTCTCAAATAGTACTTAGTATAGTACTACAATGTAACCTAAAGTCACTTCAACTTAATTGCAAACATCTTGAATTATAACTGCAATATGCTGTTATACAGCAGTGAATTAGGTCTATATTACTTTATTTATATCATGCAGCACAAACGTCCATCTGTGTAAGAAAATATGTGCATATTTAGGCCTAACAGTTACAGACGAACTACATTCATGTTCATATTCCCAGACAGTCAACAGTGACAGGTTTTTGGAAATGCTGTTTTGTACTCATTCATTTCACTAGTCTGCAGCAGTTAGGTCAGTTGAATGTGCGGCTAAAACTCTGCCAATCTGGAAAAACCTTGCGCTCGCGGGGCGAAACCGGTGACATTATTCTGTTGAATGAAATCTGAAAGTTTTATCCAAAATATTGCTAGTTGCTATGCGCTTTGTCTTACAAAAAAGTCAGTAAAACTGCAACACTGGTCCGTTGTGTGTGTGGCATGGAGGTATGAGTGATAAGAGTAGTGCACTTGAAATACAAAGTGGAGGCGGTTCCGGAATCGAATCCCCTCCCGATCTGGAGTCCGACTTTAAGAAGGGCTGGTCTAGACCATACAATAACAAATTAATCATTCTTTATGCACAAATCATTGTTTGAAATGCGAACGTAGCCACTCAAGGAAGGCTTTAAGACCTTGCAGAATCCTCTGCCGCCTGGTCACTCCCAATTCACAGTGAGTGGGGCTCGCGCTAATGCTTTTAAAATTGTAACTTCTAGCATATACCTAAACCTGGACCTCAATAATACTGAAGAACAAATTCAAGCACTAAAAGCAGCCTACACACTCAAAGTTTTCTTTAACTGAAAAATATTCATTTTCCTGAATTCATAGGCTACATGGTTGCAAAAACATTTTAGTTCAAAATTTTAAATGTCATTGTTTAAAAAACAATGCTTTATTGATTGAAGTTTCATAGACATTTAGTTGTTATACTTTCAAATCCATATATTGTAATTTTACAGTATATTCACCTCCTAAATTTATGCACTTACGCAGTCACAATTTTATAGTGGTAAAATTTACTCAGGCCGATGCTTTGTGTATGACATGTGTTTTTTTTGACATTAAACTTTATTTTTAGAATAATTGTACATAGGTTAAGCAAAACAAATGTGATTATTTCTGAGAACCTTTTATAGACCTTTTATACACATACTTCACTGCAGACATGGAAATTACATACTCTAGGTGGTACAGTACAAATATTTTTGAGCGTCCCTTATTCTGTCCCTTATTTTCCTATAAAGAATCATAGTTGTCCCTTACTGAAGTTGGCAACCCTACTGCAAAAGTTAATATCACATCATTTTACAATACAGTTTTATGCAAAACAGAAATACGACAAATAGAATATATGACCTCTGTCATATGGCCAAAAAAAAAAAAAATGCTTTTTGCATAGTTGTTTGACACATGAAAACTGTAACAATGTATCTTACAAGGTAACACAATGTAACCTTGCTCTCACATAGGCATGGGCCGGTATGAGATTTTGACGGTATGATAACCTTAAAGGGATAGTTCACTTTGAAATTAAATTTTGGTATGTTTTAGCTTATCAAGGGCATCCAAGATGTAGTTGTCTTTGTTTCCGCAGTAGTTTCAATTTTGATATTTTTAGGTCAAACCGTTCTTGTCTGTCAGTCATTTAATGCAGGTCTATGGTCACCACCTCAAAGAACAAGTCCAAATTAAACAATTCCCCATCGTAAGTACACATTGATGGCCTAAGACACGAAACGAACGGTTTGTGTGAGAAAACGAACAGTATTTATATTGTTTTTACCTCTTGTACACAACCACATTTATATTTTACCTTTGCAGTTTAAATAAACCATGCATGCCATATATTTCAAACAGGGCATCTTGCTTTATTAATCTTTATTATGAATGTCTTAAATAACAAGCTTTAACAACATAAGGGCGGATCCCTTTAGCGCAGCTGATGACGATTTGAAGTGACGCTAAAAGGAGCGAGGATATATAATTTCGCTTGATTCAACTCCTACGTCCTTGCATCTTTTCCTTGTGTCCTTGCCTCGCATCCTGAAGGGGTTGGAGGCTCGAGTGATGAAAGGAATTTAGGATTAAAGATTAATTATTGTGTAGTATTTGTTTTTGTTTTGGAGGTTTTAGTTTTCAAAGTCAACACTAAGTAGAGCTACACGAACATGAATACACACTGTGTATTATTATTAGTAGTGGTAGTAGTATTATTATCATTGACTGCACCCTTATGAGTAGGACACATAGTTTCACATTGGTTTGACTAGATATCGCTCTCATGTAAAACCATTCTTACCAAATATATGGTGCCCATATAAAAAAGTAGTAGTTATAGAAATGCAAGTAACCCCCCCAAAAATTGGTTTTACTAACTTACATCAAAACTACATATTATTGCTCATTGTTTGTAATGCCAGCTTTACAAATAGAAAGGACACGTACAAAGACCTTGTTCACATACCTCCGTTGGATGCGAAACACCATAGGCACAGCTGATGATGTCAGTACTATGCGATCCACTCCTTGGTTTGTAAAATCATCAGGGGAAAAATTATCGCTGCAGACCCTCCTCAACTTTAGTAAGTTTATGGGTGTGTTGATATCCAGCCGAAGAGCAATCAACCATAACTTCAAGAGAGAAGGATCAGAAAATGGGAATGCGTGAAAACTCACCACTCCCAGATGAGTTTGCGCGAGCATACGTAATTGTTTTCTTTTACGTTGGTTTAAACATCCCGGATAAACTCAAATTAGTACCATTTCTATCAGCTGTCTTACCTTCAATCTCTGTTCTGTGTAAACAATGAGTGACGTACACGCACGAGTGATCACTTCTGGTGCTTTCCAGTGCTTGCGCAGACTAAGCCAGAACGTGCGCACACGTCACACACCAGGAAGAAATCTTTGAATTTGTTTCCTTAAAAAAATAAAAATAAATAAAGACTGACATCTTTATTTAACCTAAATCTGTAATTAGTTATTTAATTTTAGTTATATAATTCATATACATATCATTTATATCAATTCATATCATCTAGTTATATAATAAAAATCATACACATAATTTGATTTAATAGTAACCCAATTTTAAGCAAAAACAATGTTCTGACAAGCTTTGTGAAATTATACCAAGTAAACTTTTCAGAAGACAGTCAGCTCCCCTCAGAAACACATTCATATAAACCCCCAAATCAATATTGAGGATTTTCTTCCAATAGTTTGTGCATCATAAACAGTGAGCGATCTGCCTGCTACATAATTTTTCTCTGTGCGTCCGTCTTCAGCGTCTCTGGCCTGTGTTAATGGGCGTTAACAGACTTCATATTTTCACATAAATTACATTTTGGAAAATGATTGCATTGCAACGCAGTTTGTGCAAGTCCAGAACAGAGAGTTGCAATAAGGTATAAACGGCCAGTTGCCGATCGCGTAAAGACCAAAGTATATTTCGGCCGTCTGCACACCGTCAGCATTACGTTATTTTCGTCATCAAGAGGACTCGCCAGCAGCCGCACACCTTGTGGTACTGCGCATGTGTCGAGCTCATCCGTCCGCGCTCATCTGCGGGTGATAACTTTTGTAAGCGGTGCGGACACGGCTGTGCACGAGACTGAAAGGAACGCTGAATGTGAAGTGTACCTGGGCCTTAAGTTCGGCCATCCTACACACACATGACTGACCGCTCGCTTGCACCAACAGGAGGAGGTGTCAGTGTTACTCTCTGCACTGCACTCTGCCTGAGGGATTCATACTCTTTCAGTCATTGAGGAGACATGGAAAACAGCACATACCGCAGGAACGGTATTATGGAAAATATTAGTGGTTTTGAAACCGTGACATTTTCAAATCGCGGTATACCTTGAAACCGGTAATCGTCCCATGCCTACTCTCACATGAAGTGTCACATTTAAGTCCTTGAATTTGAGGGTATTGGACCTGGAAAGTCCTTGAAAGGTCTTTGAATTTGAATTTAACCAAGGTGTTGGAACTCTATTAAAGGGGTCAAATTATGCTGCTAAAAAAACATTATTTTGTGTATTTGATGTAATGAAATGTTTATGCGGTTTTAAGGTTTAAAAACACATTATTTTCCACATATTGTACATTATTGTTTCTCCTCTATGCCCCGCCTTCTGAAACGCGTCAATTTTTACAAGGCTCATCGCTCTGAAAAGCGAGGTGTGCTGTGATTGGCCAGCTATCCAGCGCGTTGTGATTGGCCTTATGCCTCAAGCGTGTGATGGAAATATTGCTCCTCTTTACATATTGTGATGCCTTGTCCGACCGGAGCGACGAGACATAAACATAAAACCCATTATGAACGTGATATAAACATGATTTCTAGTAGTGTCTTCTTTTGGAAGGCAAAAACAAAGTAGTTTCGCTTTCTCAATGAAACGGCGTCACACAGCTTGAGTGAGCAGAGGCTGGAGGCCTAGAGTGAGCCGTGGCCGGCTTGAGTGAGCAGAGGCGGGCGGCTTGAGGCAGATTCTACGAAGGAGCGTTCCTTGTGCTTGGGGCAACCACATGTGACGACCCCGGGCTGGACTCCACTTCATCCATGGTGAAAGCCCATTCTGTGATCCAAAGTGGAAAGTTGATGTATTTCCTCAGCGACCAGCATGGATCAGCCCCAGGCATGACAAAGCGGATATCTGCGTGGACGAGTCTTAACTTTTATAAAGAATATCTCAATATCTCAATATCTCAAATTTGGATTTGAGACTTTAGTCTTTGCAACTTTACAGATCTTCTTTGTAAGAGAAATGAAAATTTGAGAAAGGAAAGGAAAATTCCTCTCCAAAGAGAAAGGAAAATTTGAAATCGCATCATATGACCCCTTTAAAGGGTCATGAAACCTCAGACTCCTTTTTTGAGATTTTAGCAGAGGTGTTTGTGTTGCACATCATAGAAGACAAAGTTAGCATCCGATAATTTTAACTGTTGGAGAAAACTGGTTAATTTGAAGCTTTTTTGAGCTATTTTCATCTTCCGGGTTTTAAATTTACATCAAGTCAGGTCAAGTCAAGTCACTTTTATTGTCACATCACCACAGCACATGTGTTTGGTGAGTGAAATTCTTGGGAGCGTGCTCCAGAAATTGCAGAAACAGTTAACATATAACCATACAGACTTCAACAGGTGAAAATATGCAATATGCACATACATATAGTCAGTACACACAGTGTACTATTGGACATACTTACAGTTAGCACTACACATTTTACGCAATATGTACATGCATACAGTTAGCACTACACATTAAACTGTATACACAGAATGTACACATTCTACATTATGTAGACATATATACGCATGAAAATATGCTAAGGTGCAACAGAGTGTACGTGGGCTGGATACAGAAATGTTATGGATGTGCATTGGATGGAATCCAGTGGTAGCAGGTAGATTATTGTATTAAATAGTTTGGTGTTGAACTGTTAAAGTTAAAGTGCAGTGTGTGGTATACCATATTGTGGAGTATGCTGTAGGGTATATTAGTTCAGACTGTTCATAAGTCTGATAGCCTGAGGGAAAAAGCTATCCTTCAGTCGGCTAGTGCGGGATCGGATACTGCGGAGACGTCCTCCTGAGGGCAGCAGAGAGAGCAGTCTGTGGGACGGATGGCTGGAGTCTCTGATGATCCTCCGGGACTTCCTTATACACCGCCTGGTGTAGATGTCCTGGAGGGAGGGAAGCTCACCTCCAACAATGTGGCTGGCAGTTCACACGACCCTTTTCAGAGCTTTGCGGTGCCAGCGGTGCTGTTTCCAAACCAGGCAGTGATGCAGCCTGTCAGGATGCTCTCTATAGTGCAAGTGTAGAATAATCTGAGGATCCTGGGGCTCATTCCAAACTTCCTCAGCCGTCTCAGGAAGAAGAGGCATTGATGTGCCTTCTTCAGCACTGCATCACGCCCACTTTTTTAGCATTTTTTT
This sequence comes from Cyprinus carpio, assembly GCF_018340385.1. NCBI lineage: Eukaryota > Metazoa > Chordata > Actinopteri > Cypriniformes > Cyprinidae > Cyprinus > Cyprinus carpio. The sequence goes on along the minus strand of NC_056598.1, from coordinate 203,754 downwards.
TTAAACTGCGGTGAGAACTAACTAGTGCTGAAACGGGGTTTCATGACCATTTAAAGTGCACTTTTACCTTTTGGAATTTTCAGTGTGAACGCACTGCTCGCACTATTCATACTTAAAAAAACCTGTCATAATAGTGCACAAGTACGCGATTTGGGATGCACCATTAATCTTATAAACTTAAATTAAGATTAGAAATTTTCAATGTGAGGTAAAAAAAAAAAAGTTGCATGCATAATGAAAGATAGAAGTAGCATGTCATGATGCATGTCAGCTTCTCTTTGCATATATTATTAATAGAGTGCTGTGAAAATGTATTTGCCCCATCCTGATTTCTTCTGTTTTTGTGTATATTTCATACTAGATCTTCAGATGAAATACAACATGAAACAAAGGCAACCTGAGTAAACAAATGTATATATTTATTTAGCAATCCAACACCTATCACCCATGTGGAAAAAAACTAATTGACTTCTTAAATATAAAATCTGGTTGTGCCCCTTTTAACAGCACTATCTTCCCATCTCCAATAGCTGGAGATCAGTCTTTGACAGTGCTGTGATGGAACTTTGGCCCACTCTTCTTTGCAGAACTACTTTAGTTCAGCCACACTGGAGGGTTTTCATGCTTGAACTGCCCATTGCCACATTATCTCAATTGTGATTAAGTCAGAAGTTTGACTAGGCCACTTAGAAAATAAATGTAATTTTCCTTTTTTTGAGCCATTTAGAGGCGGACTTTACCCCTGTGCTTTGAATCAGTAAGATTGTTATTCCCTTTACCTTTTGGACTCGGCTCATGTTTATAACAGTAATCTTGGGGGGGTAGACTCGTTATAATGTAATCATCTTGTTTTAGCCAGGTTTCTGTCAAACAGAGCACATCTAAGATATGATCAGTGATCATATTTACAAAAAGTGCTTTCGTAGAAAGGGATCTGATATTCAATATGCCAAGCTTTATAATTTGTTCATCCATATTACATCTGTTTTTAATTTGTTGAATAAAATTAAATTTTTTGTATTTGCTAGTTCGGGGAACAGACACAGTCTCTATAGTCGTATATCTAGGTGAAAGAGTCTCATTTGAAGTAATGGTGCTTCATATAACATTATCCAAAGAAACAAGTGTTAATGATAAATCCTCTGTGATGTTTGTACTGGCTACTGTATACAGGCCACCAGGGCACCATACAGACTTTAGTAAAGCATTTGCTGATTTTCCATCTGAGTTTGTGCTGGCTGCAGATAAAGTTTGTTGTTGGTGATTTTAATATCCATGTTGATCAGCTTGAAAAAACAGAGGTGTTAATTATCAGACCTAAAACCTCTGCATGTAATACCCTAGAACACTAAGACTCGATGGCTAGTCTGTCAATTCTTCGTCATCAGTTAGGAACCTAGGTGTGCTATTTGATAGCAATCTTTACTTTGAAAGCCACGTTTCCAGAATTTGTAAAACTGCATTTTTCCATCTCAAAAATATATCTAAATTACGACCTATGCTCTCAAAGTCTAATGCAGAAAAGTTAATTAATGCTTTCATGACCTCAAGGTTAGATTATTGTAATGCTTTATTGGGTGGTTGTTCTGCACGCTTAATAAACAAACTCCAGCTGGTCCAAAATGCAGCAGCTAGAGTTTTTACTAGAACCAGGAAGTATGACCATATTAACCCGGTAACTCTTATTGCAATATAGGTTTCCACATCCAATGCATTCTCAAATCTCTGGAAATTTGATAATGCCTAGAATATTAAAATCAACTGCGTGCGGCAGATTCTTTTCCTTTTTAGCGCCCAAACTCTGGAATAACCTATTTAACATTGTTTGGGAGGCAGACACACTCTTATCAGTTTAAATCTAGATTAAAGACCTCTTTAAGATCTCTTTAAACTGGCATACACATAACACACTAACATATTTCTAATATTCAAATCCATTAAAGAATTTTTAGGCTGCATTAATTAGGACAACCGGAACCGGCAACACTTGCCATAACACACAATGTATTTGCTACATCGTTAGAAGTATGGCATCTACAGCCTGGAATTGAACTGCTGGTTTCGCCTGGCCATAGGAGAACTGGCCCCCCAAATGAGCCTGGTTCCTCCCAAGGTTTTTTCTCCATTCTGTCACCGATGGAGTTTTGGTTCCTTGCCACTGTCACCTTGCTTAGTTGAAGACATTTCCAGCGATATAGTCGACTTGATTGCACAGATACTATTTAAGCTGAACTGAGCTGAATGACGACATTACTCAATTTAATGAACTATCTTTAACTGAACATTGAGTGTGTACTATTGTCATTTTGTATTATTGACACTATTTTCCTATTTAATACTGTAAATTTGCTTTGACACAATCTGTATTGGTAAAAGCGCTATATAAATAAAGGTGACTTGACTTCAAGCTCTTGTTCTGTCCAGGCTGGACTGTTGCAATGCTCTCTTGGCAAGTCTTGCAGCCAGTTCTATCAAACCTTTACAAATAATCCAGAACGCGGCAGCAAGATAAATTTTTAACGATCTGAAAAGAATGCACGTCACACCTCTGTTTATCAATTTGCACTGGCTACCAATAGCTGCTCGCATAAAATTAATGGCATTAATTGTTTGCCTACAAAACCACCACTAGCTCAGCACCCCTTTACCTTAATTCATTACTTCTGACTTCTGTGCCTGACTTCAGACTTTTAAATTAAATGTTCCCTCCTGATGGAATGACATGCCCATCTCAATCCGAGCAGCTGAGTCCTTAGCCAAGAATCGGCTAAAAACACATCTCTTCTATCTTTTATTTGACCCTCTAACTCTATTCTAATTCTATTCTTTAAAAAAACATGCCCCATTAGACTTGCATTCTATTTATTCACCAACAGCTTGTTTTCTTTATATGTATTAAGTAAACTAACACTAGCTTCTCTAATCTTTTTGTATTCTATCTATTTGTTTTATTTATTTATTTATTTATTATTTTTCTTATTTATTATATGATTTAAAAAACATTGCTGTGTGTACTGCATTAAGCTAACTGAAGCTTATAGCACTTGCATAATCATTTGATTGCTTCCATTGTCCTCATTTGTAAGTCGCTTTGGATAAAAGCATCTGCTAAATGACTAAAGGTATATGTAACGTAAATGTAGTTTAGTACTCTCATCTATTTTAGGATATTTAAATCCAATCCAGCACAGATTTCTCACCATAATTAGCACTACAAAATGTGGAAAATAGTGCAGAATCAGCACCGTTTTCACACTATTAAGATATATTAATGACCAGATCCTCCTGTCAACCCTACTGACAAAGGGCATCTCAGGAACCGCACTCCAGTGGTTTGAGTCTTACCTATCAGATAGGTCCTTCAAAGTATCTTGGAGAGGTGAGGTGTCCAAGTCACAACATTCTTCGTGTGCAGAAGACAGTCAATAAATGTTCACAGGTGTTGAAGCCACAGTAGGCACTGTTGTGCAGTCTGATGGGATATACAACAGTATGCCCAAAGTGCTATTATTCCTTAAGATGCACAAAGTTGTTTTCTGAAACAAGAAAGGCAAGTGTAATGCAATAACAGTGTTAATAAAATAAATGTATTATATAAATATATATATATATATATATATATATATATATATATATATATATATATATATATATATATATATATATATATATATATATATATATATATATATATATATTAATAGCATGTATTTATATAAAATGCATAATATTTATAAAGGTACATAGAATACGATAAAATAAAGTTAAGTAAAATTAAAATACAAGTGTGATCATTTTCAAATGTCTTCTTAATCTTGTTGTATCTGGATTTTAATTGAAATTCATTTCAATACAATTGTAAAACAAACACAGCAAAACAAATAATAGCTTTGCAGGCATAATCACCATTAACAAATACAACAACATCAGGGCTATAAAAGCAAAGACATAATAAATTTAACTAAAAATTATAAACCATGGACACAAATAAGAACTGCTCAAAGAGGTGATTAACATAATCAAGATGAAGATTTTAACTTAATTAAATGTGACACTAATAATTAAAATGTAAGAAGAGGTTGATTGTATGACGTCAGGAGGGTATTTCCTAGCAATTTTGACCAATACTATTTATGAAATAAGAGTCAGTTTCATATGGTAATAAGCATGGTACATTTGCACAATAATTCCTTCAAAAACTGAAACTTTATGTTGTAAAATGGGATATGAGTGCAACAGTACACTCTATAAAAACATTTCTGAAGTGAGTTTGCGTTTTCTCGAAACTGTAAAGTAAAATGACATGAAAATGAATACAGTAACAGTCAGGGTCACTGTGAACAGGAATCAATGAAAGAATGAGCAAACCTATAAAGGAAAGAATTTTATGAGTGTTTGAAAATGGGACGTGATGTAATAGTGCAAAGGTGCACATAGATACTTAGGGTGAATTTGCCATTAATTTTCTCCTGAACTTTACAGTTAAAATATTTGAAAATTACCACAGTAATAGTCAGGATCACCGTGAACAGTAATCAATTGAAAGAACGAGCAAAGTTACCAAGAAAATATTTTTATGGGTGTTTGAAAATGGGTAATGGTGCAACTGGTAGAATGCACTTTGTTTTTTGAAGTGATTTTCCCATTAATTTTATTCAAAACCATGGTCAAAAAAAAAAAAAAAAACCCAGAAACATTGATCTTCCCACCCCATCAGGAATGCTGAATTCCTGACAATTTTCAAGCCACAGCTGAAAACTCCTCTTTCAAAACTACTTGGCTTCATCGTAAAAAAAAATAAAATAAAAATAAAAACCTCTCTTTATTTATTCCTTCTTTTTCTAGCTTGTACTTATTTGAACAATGTCTAAAACTTGGTATTACAAGCACTTCCTGTGTCTGTTTGCCTCTTTAAGAATAATCACTTTATGTATCCCGCAATTGTAAGTAGCTTTGGATAAAAGTGTCTGCAAAATGACTAAAAGTACATTTGTTTTTTTATTTTTTATTTTGTCAGACGCTTTTATCCAAAGTGACTTACAAATGAGGACAATGGAAGCAATCAAAAAAAAAAAAAATGAGCAATGATATATAAGTGCTATAACAAGTCTCAGTTAGCTTAAACGCAGTCCATGTAGCAAGGGCTTTTAAATAATTTAATAAATAAAAAGAAAACAGATAGAATAGAAAAAAAATAGAGCAAGCTAGTGTTAGAGGTCTTTTTTATAATTGTATAATAAATGAAAAGAAAATAGAATACAAAAAGATTAGAAAGGTAGATTTTTTTAAAGAATAGAATTAGAACAGTGAGTGCTAAAGTTATAGGATCAAATAAAGATGGAAGAGATGTGTTTTAACCCTCTGGAGTCAAAGGGTATTTTTGGGGCCTGGAGAAGTTTATTTAAAAGCCCTTGCTACGTATATTGTGTTTAGGCTAACTGAGACTTGTTATAGCACTTATATATCGTTGCTCTTTTGTTGTTTTTGATTGCTTCCATTGTCCTCATTTGTAAGTCGCTTTGGATAAATGCGTCTGCTAAATGTAAATGTAAATGTAAATATTAATGCATGCATGTAGTATGTACTTCTAGTAGTTGTAAAGCATGTGATTGTGTTATAATTATAATGAAGTGAATGTAAAATGATAGATGATATCAATCTAAGACATAAATGCATCATATTGACGAAACGGTATCATATTGTGAACTATGTACACAGGAAGTCAGTGGAGATATAAACGAGAGAACTTTAGCCAATCAGATGGTGCCAAAGGCTCCTGATGTCATAGTGGAGGCCCGTTACAATGAAGATGACGAGGTGATCGGTAAAATGAAGAATGTCTGTCTCCATGATAAAGGTAATGAGCTTTTACTGCAGGTATAATGTTACAGATAATTTTGTTCACCCTTTATCCAAGGTTTTGCTGATTAACATTTCATTTTATTTGTATTATTATTATTACTATTATTTTAATTCACTATAGAATGAATTGATAAATCGTTTACTGTTTATGCAAATAATTTCTTAAGTGACATTTTATAATATACTTTGGTTTGTCTCCTTATCTAATTTTTCATTACTTTATTTTATTAGCATTTTATTGGTTTGGCAATGATTTTTGACTTCTCATAAGACGTATTGATTTCTTTTGAAAGACCTTTTCAAAAGACGCCTGTGTGTTGCTGTAACCTGTTTCATCAAACCCTAACTTACAGTGAAGATTTAAATTGGACTTCCCTGTAAAAAAAAAATCACGAGAGTCATTGGTGCTTGGACCCCGATGATTACTGCTTGCCATTTTTAATTATAGTATAGATGTTGTACACGTGATCCTCATGCCACTTCCTTGCCACCATAAAAATAATTTTCTAGATCCACCCCTGAACACTTGCTGTTAGTTTATTAATTTTGCAAAGGGCATGGGAAGTAGTGTTTTCACAGGATTGGAAATTCAACTCACGTTTCCATTCATTTGTTTGATTTTTAGCATTTAATTATTTATTTGTAATTAAAACTTTAAATGTAAATTGTAAAGGATTAATTTAAGGTTTTATTTTTATTATTTTTTATTTTTTTTCTCTCAAAACGGGATAAGCCTATCAATGTTAATTTTAATTTGTAAACTCTACTCTTGAGCGCAAGTTCACCTTGTTATGCAGCCAATCACAGACATGTTGATTTCTTGAACACAGTGGCCAATCAGAGGCAGTTTTTTTTGGTCAGAATTCATTCACCACTGAAAGTTGGAGTTTTTGTTCAACTGGATTGGCAACTCGAAATTAAATGAAAAATGCAATGAACATCACGAAAGGAACGGGCACATTTCTTGTTAAAAATTAAAGGCCAACAACAGACACTTAAAGGAACCACTGCCATTAAAATCAGCAGCAAGAGTCAAAGCTAGTCCACAGTGTATTAACCCCCTGGAGTTGATTCCCACACCGGTGAAAATAACTAAAAATACTAAATTTTTGATCATACAGTTAAGAATAAGGTATTTTTCGAAACTGAAAAGGGTCTACTTTTATTTGTGGATAGTCATAATAACAAGAAAACAATGTGCGTTTGTAAAATAAAGAAAACACACAGGGTGTGCTCTCTGCTGTCTTGGTCTCTGTCACTTCTCTTCACAAACACGTAAATAAATTTTTTTTTCTGGAAGACATGCTGAGAGGAATAGCCCAGAATTTACCTCTGAAGATGAACATGACGCGATGCGTCACAGCTTGAACAAGAGGAGAATATCATTCTGATGAGTAGCCTAAGATTACTTGCATCTGTTTTTGTGTTATTGTGACATAACTTGTACACATTTTACTAGTTAGACTTTTCCCAAACTATAATTCCTGACTACATGTATGAAATCAAGTGAAATATTTTGAAATTTCATTTCATTGTCTAAATGTCTCACAACACCAGGATGTTTTTAATCTTTTATAACATATAAAACCACAAGATATCGAAGTAGTGTTAACACTATGAATGTTATTAGAGTCTAGAAATATTTGGCACAAAGGTGTGTTACTGTTCAAGTCTCAGTGTTCAGATCAGTATGTTCAATCATGTGTCCTTGACCTTCATGGTGTATATTTTTAATATACTGTGTTGTTAATAAAATAGAAATAATCAAAAACCCACTATATTTTACTCTCCTCACACTCTTTCTTACCTGCCTTGGATACATTCATATTGATGGCCCATTATGGGAGGCCCTTTCTCTCTCAGGTGTGAATCACTGAATATTCATGGCCATTGTCACTCCCTTGCATATGCCTTTCTAATACGAATCATGTCTTACAAAAGTTAAATCAATATATTGTTTTCTGTGAACAAGTAAATAGGATGATTTTCACATTTTGTGGCAAAAAACTCTACCACATCCAGTTGTCAAAAGTCAAGTCTCAAAATGTGTTTTATGGCCTTATTTCAGTGACTTAAAAATGTAAGTTTTTCACTAACCATGCATAAACGTTTTCTCCAAAACACAAACATGTACATTCATGCTGCTCACATATTATTGTAGCCCAGTTTGTGCTGGATACCGTGTTATTAGACTTTAGCCATTAATATGTTTTTAAGATACTGCCCACCCCCCTCTCAAAAAAGTCATTCAAGATGTATGTACATGTGTATATACAGTCATATGAAAAAGTTAGGATACCGTATTGAATTCCATGCTTTTCTGTATCAGGACTAGGCATATGCTGGTATCAAATTTTCATGTTGCGATTTAATTGCTAATGCTTTTATCACAGTATATAGTATTATCACGGTATTGAAACTTAGTTTCAAAAAAGTGGTCATAATACAGTATAACAGGTTTAATAACTTTTTTCTTATAACAAAAATAACTGAATATTTAAATTCAATAAAGCAATACAGAAAAGTATATAAAGTTAAATGTTTCACACAGATTAAAGTGCAAAAGAACTATAAAGACCAACAGGAATCACTTTACAGTAAGACCTCATTAGTTAACCTTAGTCTATTTTGTTTACCTTTTTCAAAATATTTATTTCTTTGTTGTTCTATAATATTTGTTGTTTTTGTGCGTACCTCTCCCATGCGGTGCCACTATGCTAGCGTTTAGCTTAGCACTGTTCAATCCTTAGGATCCAAACAGGGATGAATTTAGATGCCAAGGTTGAAGTACTGCGAAGTGCTCTTCCACCATTCATTATAGTCATCATTTTTATCCACTTAGGAAATCGCCACTGTTTATTTTGTCACCATACTTACTCTTGTAACTACTCATTTAACCGTCTTTAAATAGGGAAAACATGGAAGTGTTTTGTGGCTTCTAAATTCATCCCTGTCTGGATCCTAAGGAATGAATGGTTTTAAGCTAAAGGCTAGCATAGTGGCGCCGTGCGCTACAGCGATTGAGTGCACAAACTAAGATGGGAGAGGTCCGTATCAACTTGAGGGAAGAACATAGTGGAATATGGAAAAACGGTGGCATTTTCCTTTTATGGATTAACATTCACAATGAGCAATAGCTACATTTGATACAGAAGTTATTAATCTTTGTTAAAAAATAAGTCTTAGTTCATGTTAGCTCATTAAATAACAGTTGTAGCTTTTGATTTTAACAACTTGTTATTAAATATTGGAATACCTAAGATTAATGAATTTTTAATTGGCAGTTTGTTAACTAATGAATTAAATAATGTTAACTAATGAAGCCCTAATGTAAAGTGTGCGCAAACAATAAAGAATCAAAACACTTTAAAACAATATCTAGGGCATGTTGTCGTCCAGAATAAAATGTTTAAAAAAAGTTTGAAAAAGAATAGCCTATTAAGTCTAAATATTTAAGTATTTGGCGCTGTGATGAACACCATAGCAAATCCACAAATCTGAATGGGTATTTAAATCATTTAAATAAGTTTTAGAAAGTAGGGCAGCTGCTTTATGGAGTTTCCAGGATAACGGCTGCATTTTCTGCAGTTCAGCGCCATCTGCTGTTAGAGAGTGAATGTGCTTTCATTCAGTGTCTTTCACGCATTCCCCCCTGTGCCTCTCATGCATGCTTTGTTTACATCAGAGCCCACACACGTCTTTCAAGCAGCATACAGCAGTGTTGTGCATTTTGACCAGTTGCTGGGCAAAGTATTCTTAAAATGCATCCCAAATTTTTAATAATTTGTAATTTATAATTATTCACGGTATTTAGAAGTGCCCACAATAACAATATCATGCATAGTCATTACCGTGATATATCGCATTACCGAATACCAGCATATGTCTAATCAGGACATAATAAAAAATTATCTCGTCCTTGGCAGGTCTTAAAATTTGGGAAATAAAACCCCATATGAACAACAACACATGACACATCACACAGTGTCATTATTATTAACAAAATAAAGCCAAGATAGCAAAGCAATGATTCAAGATTTTTATTTGTCACATACACAATTATATAGAGCATATATAACTAGCAGTGAAATGTAAGTCAGGTCTGCTACATGGACAGTGCAATTATTAAATAATACAAGACAGGTGAAAATATACATATAGGTATGAAAGAATGAAATAAAAGTAAACAATAACAATGTAAGATACACAGGAATGTACAAGAGGCAAATGTGCAAACAGGTTGACACTGTCAGTATGTCAGTATGAGGTAGAGAATGATGAATATCTTACCTATTAAGTGGAGACATGTAGATGTTAAGAGGCTGGTTTTGAGTTTAGGAGCCATGGAAGCGCTTACCAGATGGCAGATGGTTACCGGGGTGGACGGAGTCCTTGATGATTTTAACAGCTCTGCTTTTGCAGCGTTTGAGGTAGATGTCCTGCAGAGAGGGAAGAGCAGACCCTGAGATGTGCTCTGCTAAGCGCACAACTCTATGCAGGGCTTTGCAGTCTTGACTGGAGCTGTTCCCATATCACACTGAGATACACTGAGTCAATACACTTTCTATGGCCCCTGAATAAAAGTTTTCAGGATTGCGGGCGAAACCCTGAATTTCCTCAGCTGTCACAGATGGTACAGTCTTTGCCTGGCTTTATTAACCTGTGTTTGGATGTGTGAAGTCAAAGTCAGCTCTTCGGAGATGTTTACACCAAGGTACTTGAAGCTGTTCACCCTCTCCACAGGGTTTCCGCTGATCATAAGAGGAGTATAGGGCCGCTGCTGTCTCTTCCTGAAGGCAACAATCAGCTCCTTAGTTTTGCTCACATTCAGAGAGAGACAATTGTCCTGGCACCATGATGTTAGTTTCTCTACCTCATCCAAGTATGCGGTCTCATTATTGTTGTGAATGAGGCCCAGAACAACAGTATCATCAGCAAAGTTGATAATAGATGTGGAGCTGTGGGAAGACACGCAGTCATGTGTGTAGAGAGAGTAGAGCAGGGGACTCAGGATACAGCCCTGTGGGACTCCTACGTTCAGGGTGATAGAGCTGGAGATGAACTGGCCTACTTTCACCACTTGAGGTCTGCCGGTGAGGAAGTCTTGAATCCAGTTGCAGAGTGAAGAATTCAGGCCGAGGTCTATGAGTTTGGAAGCTAGCTTTATGGGGACTATAGTATTGAAAGCTGAGCTATAGTCGATAAATAGAAGCCTTACATAGTTCCCGTTATTGCTGTCAATGTGTGTGAGAGAAGAGTGCAGGATGTGTGACATGGCATCATCAGTGGATCTGTTGGGTAGCAAACTGAAGAGGGTCCAAAGTATCCGGGATGTAGGAGCAAATGTACTTTTTAACCAGTCCCTCAAAGACCTTCATGACTATTGATGTAAGAGCAACTGGACGATAGTCATTCAGACAAGAGGGTTTATTGTTCTTAGGCACAGGGATGATGACAGATTTTTTAAAGGAGGTGGGAACCACTGAGGTAGCAAGAGACTCATTAAAGATGGATGTAAACAAACCAGCCAGTTGATCAGCGCAGGACCTCAGAACATGGCCAGAAATCCCATCAGGTCCGGCTGCTTTCCTGACATTCACTCGCTTTAGAGCCCTCCGAACCTCGTCCTCCGACACGGTGATTACATGATTATCGCTGTTCTGACTGCTGCTTCCTGACGCGCTGATCGGCAGACTCACGCTGCTTAGATTGTTTTCAAACCAGTCGTAGAAAGAGTTTTACTCGTCAGCCAGCGACGGATCAGCAGCGTCAGGATGTTTGTTGATGTTGCTGCTGAGCGCATCATGAAGCTTAAACAAAGCAAAGCCGGTGTCTGCTTGTGGTGGAATGTAAACAGCAGTAATGATGATCGATGAAAACTCCTGAGGAAGATAGAATGGGCGGCAAATAATGGATAAATGTTCCAGATGAGGCGAGCAGGAGCGCAACAGAGTGGAGATATTCCTGGGGACACACCATTTCTTGTTAATCATGAAACACACTCCTCCACCTTTGGATTTACCGGCCTCGACTGTTCTGTCCATCCGTAAAACAGAGAAGTTATCAGACGGTGTTACAGCAGAGTCCGGGAACGAGGTCGTGAGCCATGTTTCAGACAAACAAAGGCTGTTACAGTCCCTAATGTTCCGTTGGAAGCTTATCCTGGCTCTAAGATCGTCCACCTTATTCTCCAGAGACTGGACATTGGCGAGCAGAATGCTCGGTAGAGGAGGACTGTGAGCTCTTTTCCTCAGTCTGTCCGTTGCCTTGGGTGGTTATTCAGGTGGCCATTGTTCATCTCAGCGTTCTGGAGAATCTCAGATGGCCACAATGGATTGGAGGATAAAGTGTTCTGAAACAGGACCTTGAAGTGGTGTCCAATGTCCAAAAGTGTTTCTTTGTCGTAAATGATCAGTGAGAAAGCAAAAGTAAGTAAAAAAGTAAATAAAAACACAATCTAAGCGGAGCGACCTGGACGGCGTCCCAACTCGGCGGCGCCATCTTGGAATGTGTCACAAAGTTAGGACACCCTTACTGTTAACATAGTAATTAAGAGAGTAAGTAGCAGTCAGGCACTGCTAATCAAATGCCATTGATTAATTGATCATCAGCTCTTTTTATGACATTGCATGAAAACATTTCCACTGGCATTTCAACATATCTCCTGCATTGATGTCACTGAAATGGGATTTGTACTTTCGCCCGGCTCTGCTCCGTGAGCCTCCGCTGACTGCGCGCGTACCTACCCAAATGGACGAGGCTTTTATACTTGTCGAGGATTAATTGTCCTCTAAAACCATCGGGAATCACCGGTGAGGAGGAGTCATTTGCCGGTACAAGACTTCTCGCGTGATGAATTTATAGTTTCTTTATGTACAAACTGAATAAAATAATCTTATTGATTAATTAATTTGTTAATGATTTAGTTAGTTTCACTTTTGTAACCTTAGTTTATATTTTATTTGCCTGTTGTTCAGCGCTGACTACTGTAATGGCAGTGTGCATCTGTGTATGCAATTATTTTGAAGATGCGTTCCAATATAATTTATCTTTATTTAGGGTATATGCCTATTCTATTTTGATCAGCAGTTTAATAAAAATTAAACAGAAAAAAGATAAATAGTAGCACTGCATAAGTTTCTGACTTATTTAAACTGACAGTATAATGTTGGAAAACCACAAAAATGACAGCTATAATTAAAATAAGCAAATTCCTTCACAGCCTATTCATGTAGCACACATAGTGCCCTATTTTTACAGATTGTGTATACAGTATAATTGTTTAATTAAGCTGAGACTTACACTAAATTAAGGTTTTTTTGTTTGTTTGTTTTTTTTTCCATTTAAATGTAGAATTTATATATCCCTGTGCATGGAACTGATAATTATTCTTTCTTAATCTACTAGATACAGACTACTTCATTATAAAGAAAAAAATAAATAAACAATAAATATGAAAAAAATAGGCCTATGTATATTCATAATCTATGACAAAAATGTATCATAACCTATGTTATTGGATAATTGGGCAGCAAAAGTTATTCTAGAAAAATCAGTGCACAATAATTTTAGAAATCCATACATTTAGAGAAAAGACAATATTTGTGGGGAACAAATAAGTGTTGCACTAAATATGGTTAAATGTTACACATTGCTATTTGTATTATTATAAAATCAATTAATTAAAAACATTTCTGAATGTATTTATATAAGTATATACTAAAAAATTAAAATGTATAGCATATTTTTTTTATAAGGCAACAACATATGATTGATACGATAGGGCAAAAATACAGTGCAGCACAAAACGCTTACAATGTGCACATCCGGTGTGCAGAATGATGCGCTTGAAGCAACACGTAGTTCTGTGACGTCTGTGACGTCATTCTGCACACCGGATGCGCACATTGTAAGCGCTTCGTGCTGCACTGTATTTGTATGGGTTTATTGTTGTAGAAGTATTGAAGATGAATTTATTATGATTGTGTTATTGTTGTAAAGCTATTCACAAAAAATAATCGTATCCACAAATGAATAGAATGATATCCACAAATATATGTTAGGAGTTTAACAAAAAAATAATTAAAATCACAAATATATAAAAATTAGATTTGCTAGTAAAAAACATATTCACAAATATGTTTTTATGTCACAAGTACAATTCTGCCTGCATTCATTTGTGAATCGCTTTCTGCGCATTTGTGAATTGATTTCTGCGCATTTGTCGATCACCTCACGCACTTGTGGATTTTGACACAATTCTAGCGTCACCAATGAAGAAAAATCCACAAATATATCGACTCCACCCACCGTCTACTTAACCCAATCAGATAACACCCGTGTTGCGCTGACCAATCGCAGCACGCTCTCTCTCCAACCAATATCATTTCGCCTAACAACCAGGGTGGGAACAGACCCATGAACTTGAGTCACTCGCTACAGTCTCTTCAACATGGCCGATCAGGAGGAGTTAAGACAGGTGAGTGATGCTAATTGAACACAGTAATTAACTGAAGTTTTACCAGGTTCTTGATATGTCATTATTTGTCATAACTAGTGAGGCAGTTTGATAATTTACACCATGATTGAATCAGTTATTATTTGCTACCAAGCACCATTTTGAAGACTGTCGCATTTGTCAATTTGTCACTAGTGAAAAGTTAGCCGTACTAATTATTATTATCCCTTGTATGTAACTGGACTGGAATGGTTACTCCATGCAACTTTAAATTACAGTCTGTCCAGTTAAATATTTGGCTGTAGTTTAGGTTTAAATTACCGTTTGTTCAGGGCCTTTCTGCACAAGTTGAAAGTGCTGCTATATAATATACTATTATATATAATGATCATTACTGTAGTAATATCCAAAAGAAAACTAACGTTATTTGTAATTTAACTAGCTTTTCTTAGTTTTCAACCCCTCTGGTGTTTCCTGAACCCATCCGTCTTTCTGTGTGTTATTAAAACTTTTTTTAAGGTAATTAAATTACCACTTGATGGTCATGTAGCATGTTACATTTTAAAATATTGGAATATTGGCTATCTGCTAAAAATCTAAAAATGTAAAGTACTGTGCAGTATTCACCAATTAGACTAATATTTCATTATGAACAAGGTTTATTGCATTGACCAAAATGTTCTGTGTTTATGTGGTAATGCATTGTAGGACAGTGAGGCAGCAAATGACAGACTAATCCACTTTCTGAAGCTTGGATTAGCCCAGGAAACCATCAGTAACCATTTCAGGTGTCACTCATACAACTATCGTTCATCGGATGAGAGAATGTGGCTGGCCAGTATCAGAATCCAATAAGTAACCCTGAGGTAATTATTTCCTCTTACCATGCCTTATTGGTTTTGCTCTGTTAGTTTAACCCCCCATAATTAAAATTTTTTTTTTGTTTATCTTTAGACGGAGTATTCAGACTCAATGGCAGTTGAACAATATGGTGGAGATGCTGACCATGTTCACTTTGCGGTCAACGTACCTGTAATTCACAGGCCACAACTCACAAATGAGCAGATTGACCCACTGCAAGAGTCTGATTCATTTAGAATAAATGTATACCTCCAGACTCTCGCATATGTACAGACTTTGGTTGAAGAAAGGGATATTTGAAGTTTTATTTCTGCTGCTCTAATTAATTTTGACAGCAAGGTTGTAAATGTGTATATCGTCGCTGTCCGATGAAAACCATCCATGTCCATTGTGAGGTAAACTATCAGCAAACGTTTGTTTTTGACAACTGTTCTCAAGTTTATTATATATTCACAACTATTATTTATCGGTAAATGGTCTAGACGTACGTCTAGGAGTGACTAATTTACGGTAGGACTGTGCAAACAAAGTATCTGTCTAGCATTACCATGTCAGTGTATTGATTCATTGTCCCTTCATAGTTTGCAAGAGACATTTAATAAATTTATAATTAATATTAAATAAACTAAGCGTATTTAATAAACTAAGACGTAGGCTATTTAATAACCTGAGCGTATTCATCTGTCAGTATGAAACGCGACTTGGCCATTCTAATTAATGATCGGAAGAACGCGTATGGACCACCGTTACTGTAAAATATGCATGTATGTCCATTTAAACTCAATTTTGGTCAAATGTGGATTATATCATTACACTGGCAAGAATATGGTTACATGTAAAGATGCCGTACCAAGTATGACAGCGCTACATTCAACTGCTTTTGAAATACGGTGTTTTTTTCACTTCCTGAAAAGTAACCGTTTTGGACATACGTGAGTTTCATCGGGCAGCGACGATATATAGTTGTATATCAAGTAGAAATTGTGGAGAAAAAAAAACTTTTTAAGACATATGTAAAATAAAGACAGACTCTGAAAAAGAATTTATTGTAAAATGTTATTGAAGTACTTTTTTTAAATGACTTGTACATAGAAAGAAATGTACATAGAACCAGTGTCCAGACTTAAACAAGTCCAAATCCAGTGGAGGATGTGTTTGCACAAGCTTGCATTGTAGATGCAAAGTTATCCATTGTTGTTATTTCAGCTGGTATCATCAGGGTCCTGCTGCAGGTAGAAGCCTTGAAGTATCTTCCATTTCAAACTTTTACCTGTAGATTCTTGGATGGGACTTCCCATCAAGTCCAAAATGATGTAAGCTTTTGTAGCTGGTCTGTGGTAGCTGTGTGGACAAATAATAAGATGCATACAAACAACTCTTAACATTTTATGGAAGGTTGTATGCATTAAAACTGTCAAACTGCAATTAGTAAAAGAGTCTTAGAATAAAACGTTTGAAAAATACTTTTTACAGGATTTATATTGTAATTAAACCATTTATAATACATCTTAAAACATAATGATTATTGCTAATATTCATTAAATATTATAATCTTAAGAACATCTAAGTGTACTCAACTGTGCTCTTTTGAGACACCATGAAACTAAAATGTGCTTTTAATATACTAGCTCTATTTAAAACAAAAATTTATTTAGTTACCACTTGTAGTACACTGAGTTCAGTTGTACTGTAAGTGGTAACTAAATACATTTTATTAATACTTCCAATCATAGTAACCTAGACAACATCCCAATTTTCCTCAAATGTGCTTTATAATAAATTGGTCTCTATGAATAGGCTGCGGTCATGTCATGCATTACAGGTAACGTAACAAAAGCATTACGCCCCTCAGTTCACGCATACTCGTAGTATCAGAGACTGCAGGGGGTGACACGGGGGAATCCCCTTCGATCGTTTTGCTTGTTTAACAGGGACAAGGGGTCATTTTTCTGATTCATTACGGGAAAACCGAGTCTCATATAATATGCAGTGCAAGATCTGACCCCTTACGTATGACTGTATAATTAGGGCAGTTGGCAACCCTACTACAGGCACACATCGAATCTACACGCAACTTCACACACATTCTTCATCTTGCACTCAATATTATGTAATAGTTTATTTAATCTAATAAACTAATTCAGTAATTCTAAATGTAAAATAAATCCGCAGACTGTTTTGAAGGCTGCGTCCTCCAGGAGGTCGCATTTTGTAGGCCACATACGTCATAGAAGTTGCCTCGTTTGAATCATTAATGTTACATTCCATAGTAAAGAAATTCAACAATTTACACCTCACAAAGAATAATGGTCCATTTTAGAATTAAGACACCCTTGATGTATGTGGCCGACAAATGCGACAGTCTTCGAAATGGTGCTTGGTAGCAAATAATAACTGATTCAATCATGGTGTAAATTGTCAAACTGCCTCACTAGTTATGACAAATAATGACACATCAAGAACCTGGTAAAACTTCAGTTAATTACTGTGTTCAATTAGCATCACTCACCTGTCTTAACTCCTCCTGATTGGCCATGTTGAAGAGACTGTAGCGAGTGACTCAAGTTCATGGGTCTGTTCCCGCCCTGGTTGTTAGGCAAAATGTGATTGGTTGGAGAGAGAGCGTGCTGCGATTGGTCAGCACAACACGAGCGTTATCTGATTGGGTTAAGTAGACGGTGGGTGGGTTCGATATATTTGTGGATTTTTCTTCATTGGTGACGCTAGAATTGTGTCAAAATCCACAAGTGCGTGAGGTGATCGACAAATGCGCAGAAAGCGATTCACAAATGAATGCAGGCAGAATTGTGCTTGTGACATAAAAACATATTTGTGAATGTTTTTTACTAGCAAATCTAATTTTTATATATTTGTGAATTTAATTATTTTTTTGTTAAACTCCTAACATATATTTGTGGATCTCATTCTATTCATTTGTGGATACGATAATTTTTTGTGAATAGCTTTACATTTATTTGTGGATCATAATCTATTTATTTGGAATATTGCTACAATCCTACCCCCATATATTTGTGACTCACAGCACACAGTGCTTTGCATTAAAAAGTGCAAAGCACAAAGGGAAGAGAAATTGATGCGTAGTGTATTATATCTGTGCAACAGTTATTGAGCCTTTCTTTTAACAGTTTTAAATTTCAGTTACCGTGCACGTAAAAAAAAAAATGTATAGTCTTTTCTACACCCGTGTTTTGTTCACACAGACGTTGAACTCCGGCAAGAAGATAAATCGAATTTTGCAAATTCATAGACATGTAATTACAAATCAAGTATAATAATGGGAACACAGAACGATCTTGGAGAGAGCTTTACTGAGCTGACTGTCGTAACCGAATGCAACCAGGGTTTAAAGGCTGAACGAGTGACTGACAGCCACAGCAGAGAAAAGAATCTGTGTGAACTTTAATGTAAGGACTTAAAGGCTGTGTTGCAGGTTAATTTTTCAATGAATTTGTGCAATTTGCTTTTTGGTAATAAACATTTAAACTGTTATCCATTGTATTTTATGTTGTTGGGTGTCACAAAACGGAATAAAATACGAAAAAGTAGGTACTATCTTACAGCGGTTTGCAACTATTCTCCTTTCCCCCACAATGCATTGCATTACGTCACATTGGGGAGAGAATTTACCAAAGCCCGCCTTGAGAGCATTGAGAGTGACTAGAGAGACGAGTAGTAGACGAGAGTATTCAGATAGCGCAGATTATAGATAAATAGATAAATACATAGATATAGATTGATAGACTAGATATATAGATAGATAGAAAGACAGATAGATAGATAGATAGATAGATATCGACCAACAGCGACCAAAACGCACTCACTTCCCTACAGAACCAGCTTTCCAACGCAGTTTCCATGGGACAGCACTGCCCACACAAGCACCAGCCAAACATAGCGACAGATACGCGGCTACGTTTGCAACAACATTTTCACCGGAGGAAGAGATAAACGCTTAGAAACGCCCATATAGCTAGCATGATGCCTTCTATTTCTAGATGACAAGACAAAGTTTACCAGTACTACGACACTATGACAAAGGTTACCGGTACTTATCTGAACTAACGTCATGATCACTGCCACAAGATATAAAGAAAATGTTGATTTTTCACTCGGTGCTATCTAATGACAGTTAAAAAAAATAAATAAAAAAAATGTACCACTTGCATAAACATTGTGTCCGTAGGCAGTATTATCCGTAGGGGCTGTCATTGTTGTTTCGCGTCCTGTGTGACGTCGGTTTTCTGTGTAAATTCTGGCTGTTTGAGTTTTATGGTGGTGAGTCACGGGTTTGACTGCCGTTCCAGTGCACTTTCACGGGTTTAAGGTTGGAAAAACACGGGTTACGGGTTGCCTGGAATGTGCATCATACTAGGCTGAGGCTACCTTTCCTCCACTTCTCCCCAACGTGATGTCATCACTGAATTGCATAAAAAAACCCGTTAATACCAAAAACTTAAAAAACTGGTCTTTAAGACCATTTTTGAGACATTTTAAAAATGATATACATATCTTGAGTGATTTATGTACCCATTAATCGACAGTGGTGGTTAACCTGCAACATGGGCTTTAAATATTCATATGTAGCTCCCATTAAGCTACCATATGGCTTCATAACTGTGACGAGTGGGGCGGTGGAGTGATTGGGAAATGAGCAACACCTGCTCCACTCACCGGTCTCGAGTCCCATGGAGGAGATCGGAAGGATACAAAAGAGGAGCGATGACAGTGAAGGACGAGAGAGGACCAGGCTTTATTTTGTGTTTGGTTTTTGTTTGTGCGCGGCAGTCGTCCGTGAGGGGCTTGTCGCACTGTTTTATCTTTATTTGGTTATCTAAGTTTTATTTGAGTGTTCACCGGTTCCCGCCTCCTCCTTCCCGTGATTGTGAAGGTTGTACAAACCCGATTCCAAAAAAGTTGGGACACTGTACAAATTGTGAGTAAAAAAGGAATTAAATAATTTACAAATCTCATAAACTTATATTTTATTCACAACAGAATATATATAACATATCAAATGTTGAAAGTGAGACATTTTGAAATGTCATGCCAAATATTGGCTCATTTTGGATTTCATGAGAGCTACACATTCCAATAAAGTTGGGACAGGTAGCAATAAGAGGCCGGAAAAGTTAAATGTACATATAAGGAACAGCTGGAGGACCAATTTGCAACTTATTAGGTCAATTGGCAACATGATTGGGTATAAAAAGAGCCTCTCAGAGTGGCAGTGTCTCTCAGAAGTCAAGCTGGGCAGAGGATCACCAATTCCCCCAATGCTGCAGCGAAAAATAGTGGAGCAATATCAGAAAGGAGTTTCTCAGAGAAAAATAGCCAAGAGTTTGAAGTTACCATCATCTACAGTGCATAATATCATCCAAAGATTCAGAGAATCTGGAACAATCTCTGTGCGTAAGGGTCAAGGACGGAAAACCATTCTGGATGCCCGTGATTTTCGGGCCCTTAGACGGCACTGCATCACATACAGGAATGCTACTGTAATGGAAATGACAACATGGGCTCAGGAATTCTTCCAGAAAACATTGTCGGTGAACACAATCCACCGTGCCATTCGCCGTTGCCGGCTAAAACTCTATAGGTCAAAAAAGAAGCCATATCTAAACATGATCCAGAAGCACAGGCGTTTTCTCTGGGCCAAGGCTCATTTAAAATTGACTGGCAAAGTGGAAAACTGTTCTGTGGTCAGACGAATCAAAATTTGAAGTTCTTTTTGAAAAACTGGGATGCCATGTCAACCGGACTAAAGAGGACAAGGACAACATCATGTGTTGATGCCATGAAATTTAAAATCAACTTATTTTTCCCTTAAAATGATAAATTTTCTCAGTTTAAACATTTGATATGTCATCTATGTTGTATTCTGAATGAAATATTGAAATTTGAAACTTCCACATCATTGCATTCTGTTTTTATTCACAATTTGTACAGTGTCCCAACTTTTTTGGAATTGGGTTTGTATATTATTACAATAAGTAACACAGAAGAATTCGCACAATTGGAGGAAAAAAAATCTCTGATTTGGATTAGCCCTCTCTGACCGATACCTGATATGAATGTCGGATCGGCGCATCCCTAATACAAACCATATACTATCGTAATCATGTGTTTATTATTTGGGTATTTTGTGGGTACAGACATTTCTCTGTGTTTGTTGTGGTTAGATCTGAATGAGGAAGAATGAAGGAAGCACATCACAGGATGAGACAGGGCAGGTTATGATGCGCATTTATGATTGACAAGCGACGAGTGAATGAGGTTCCTCTGAGTCAGAGCGTGAGCACACAAGAGTAAACACACCGAGACAGCCCTGGGAGCTGCTAATTTTCATCAGATCGTGTAAATCAGTGGAAAATGAATAGAAATGATGATTCTGTCTGAAGAAATATGAAGTAAATGTATAAATATATCTATATACACTCACCTAAAGGATTATTAGGAACGCCTGTTCAATTTCTCATTAATGCATCTAATTATCTAATCAACCAATCACATGGCAGTTGCTTCAATGCATTTAGGGGTGTGGTCCAGGTCAAGACAATCTCCTGAACTCCAAACTGAATGTCAGAATGGGAAAGAAAGGTGATTTAAGCAATTTTGATTGTGGCATGGTTGTTGGTGCCAGACGGGCCGGTCTGAGTATTTCACAATCTGCTCAGTTACTGGGATTTTCACACACAACCATTTCTAGGGTTTACAAAGAATGGTGTGAAAAGGGAAAAACATCCAGTATGCGGCAGTCCTGTGGGCGAAAATGCCTTGTTGATGCTAGAGGTCAGAGGAGAATGGGCTGACTGATTCAAGCTGATAGAAGAGCAACTTAGACTGAAATAACCACTTGTTACAACCGAGGTATGCAGCAAAGCATTTGTGAAGCCACAACATGCACAACCTTGAGGCAGATGGGCTACAACAGCAGAAGACCCCACCGGGTACCACTCATCTCCACTACAAATAGGAAAAAGAGGCTACAATTTACATGAGCTCACCAAAATTGGACAGTTGAAGACTGTAAAAATGTTGCCTGGTCTGATGAGTCTGGATTTCTGTTGAGACATTCAGATGGTAGAGTCAGAATTTGGCGTAAACAGAAGGAGAACATGGATTCATCATGCCTTGTTACCACTGTGCAGGCTGCTGGTGGTGGTGTAATGGTGTGGGGGATGTTTCTCTTGGCACACTTTAGGCCCCTTAGTGCCAATTGGGCATCGTTTAAATGCCACGGCCTACCTGAGCATTGTTTCTGACCATGTCCATCCCTTTATGACCACCATGTACCCATCCTCTGATGGCTACTTCCAGCAGGATAATGCACCATGTCACAAAGCTCGAATCATTTCAAATTGGTTTCTTGAACATGACAATGAGTTCACTGTACTAAAATGGCCCCCATAGTCACCAGATCTCAACCCAATAGAGCATCTTTGGGATGTGGTGGAACGGGAGCTTCATGCCCTGGATGTGCATCCCACAAATCTCCATTGACTGCAAGATGCTATCCTATCAATATGGGCCAACATTTCTAAAGAATGCTTTCAGCACCTTGTTGAATCAATACCACGTAGAATTAAGGCAGTTCTGAAGGCGAAAGGGGGTCAAACACAGTATTAGTATGGTGTTCCCTATAATCCTTTAGGTGAGTGTATCTCTATGTGTATGCATTTTTGGACTATAAGCCCTTATTGAAGCTATGTGAACATAAATAAACCACTACAGACGTGACTATGAATGCATGGTGAATTTCTATTCCAAATATGACGCATTCAGATTTATTTTGCACTCCTGACATAAATTACTAAATTACTGTCACTGCAACAATGTTTTATCAAAACAGTGGTCAAATATCGAAGCTAGAGTCTTTAATCTTTCTACAGATGCAGTTTGTCCAGATCAAGTAAGAGTGTGATGTTTTAACGTGCTGTGAAAGTGAAACAAGAAAAAATCTTGAGGCCGTCACTGATCTTTGTTAGTTGAGTTTCATTAAATTAAGCATGTCAAGGGCCTCAAAAACACCAGAAAAGAATATTAAAGTTTAACATGTGCCATGGCAACAATATTTAAGATCTCAGTAATCCCTTCTCAGTTTTACAACGGCCGTATATTTTACATTATTCTGATGAAGTTTGAAGCAGACTGGGTAAATATAAGGAGGTGCATTAAAAGCGATTTAAAAATTCAAGTCACTTTTATTTATATAGTGCTTTTAACAATTCAGATTGTCAAAGCAGCTTTACAGTATCAAATAGGGAAATAGTGTCTATAATGCAAAAGGACAATAGTAAACACTTAATTTTCACTTAAAGGCAGGTCATCATTGGATTTAGTTATGTCATCATCTAGCTCAGTTCAGTTTAAACAGTATCTGTACAATCAATTCAACAATATCGCTGGAAATTAAGTGTCGCCAACTTAGTAAGCCATAGGTGACCAAAACTCCATCAGAGTGCAGAACAACCACCCAATAACGCATTACAATAATCTAACCTTTCACGTTCTCCAGAGCTCAAGCTCAAAAACACAATGGAGCATTTGTTAAATCGGTTTTGCCAATAATATTTATTTTTGTAGTATGTTGGAAACTCAGAAGCGAAGACCAGGAGACTCTTGGGTGTCTTCAGCAGGACTCTTTGAGAACCGCTGTGTGGCGCTGCAGTCATCAAAAGTCTAGGCATTGATACATTGTAGTTTATATTCATTTAGGGGGCAGTGCTTAGAAATGGAGACAAAGCACCTGGGTGACGACCCTAAACAAGGCATGCAAATGAAGTATTCAGGTATAGCACCTACCACATTTCACCAGTCCTAATCCAATCAGCATAACTACTCAAAGACTGGGGCAGAGGCACCAAGAGCCATTACAAACAAAAGGTGATAGTCTCAGTAATCTGGTTCATTTGACTAATGATAAGAGAACAGGAACTGACAGGAACCTCTTGCTACAGACTTTGCTTAAGAGAATCATTTGTCTTATGTCATCATATTTACCTTAAATGCTCAATACAATGTACTTCACCTTAGTTTTTCATGTGATGCAATGGAAGGAAGTGACCGTCACCTTCCTGCAGTTTTATTACAAAGAATCTTTCATCTTTGTTGTACATTACTGGGGAAATTAAGCACACACAGCCCTAACAGTTAACACTTGAGCAAGCTGCTCCAACAGTTGGATGAAGTGGAGAGGGGCTGTTTCAGAGTAGTAAGTAAACTGAGTAGGAGCTGAGTAAAGCTGTTAATTTCTCCTAATGTCTTCTTGCTTTTCCTACACACTTTCATCCAGTGTCCAGGTATACCACAGTAATGACAATTGCCCTCCTTCTTAGGACTTTAACATTTTTGTTGGTTCTCTGTGTTGATCTGAAAGGATGCTGCTGCAATCTTTACTCTGGCTTTAACATCAGAGTCTCTTTCCCAAGTAGCTAACCTGTCTTAGCAAGTCTTTCTTTGGCCTCAAGACCTAGAGCTGTACAGACTGCCTGTGACTAGAATATGGGGGCTGCAGATGGAACAGTTGCAAACCCTTCTACCCTACTCTGAGCCCTTTGTCTTGCTCCACATACTTCAAATGCATTTGCATCTTTCTCCATCCTTCCAGTATTGCAACTGTCCTCTTGTCTACATGAAGACTGTAAGTCAGGATAACTTTCATCTGACTGTTGGTTGGTTAAATCCAATCTGACCGCCTCTGTCACTCACAAAGAGAATGTTTGTTCACAAGACTGTCAAACATTTACATTTAATCATTTAGCAGATGCTTTTATCCCAAGCGACTATGTCGCTATACCTTGCAGCCTAGAATTTTTGCTTCAAAATGACGTGAAAATCATCTTGTTTACTCGCTCACAGAAAACAATAGATTTAAATATTCTAAGAGAGTTTTTGTTTCGAAAGGGCATATGCGAGTAGGCGTGATTGACATGAATATTTGTGTGATTCACACCTGAGAAGACAAAGGCCCGCATAATGAGCTGCATAATGAGTCTTTCAGCCAGGTGTGTGACTGAGAGGGAAGAGTTACAATAAAGAATGTGAGGACAAAATAAATGTATATATTTTTATGTTTGTAGTTTATTTAGAATATATTTAATTATCCCACAAAATAACTTGAGATTCACTTGCAAGTGCAGTAAAACAGTTTATTAGGAACAATCAAAGCTGACTTTCAAAGCTGAATTTTTAGCATCAGTACTCGAGTCACACGATCCTTCAGAAATCATCCTAATATTCTGATTTGCTACTCAAAATATGTAAATAAAATAATAATAATAATAATTATTATTATTATTTGATTGAAAGAACAGCATCGTTTTTAACATGAATATTGTATTTATCGTCACTTGTGTGCTAAATAAAAGTTTTAAATATATATATATATATATATATATATATATATATATATATATATATATATATATATATATATAATATACTGACTTCCAGCATTTGAATGGTATAGTGTATATTGTTACACTTTGAGTAAGACTGGAGTAATGATGCTGAAAATTTAGCTTTGATCACAGGAATGAATTAATTTTTAAAATATATTCAATTAGAAAGCAGTTATTTAAAATAATAAAAATATTTCACAATATTACTGTTTTAGCAAATGAAACTTTCTGTATTTTGGATCAAATAAATGCAGGCTTGGTCAGCAGAAGAGAATTCTTTACAAAAACATTAAAAATCTTACTGTTCAAATATTTTGACTGGTATTGTGTCATGTTGCAATATATAAATGAACATAACATACCTGGCACATAACTCATATTACTTTTATATCTTATTGCTGTCTATGTTGTACTTTAGAACATAAAAAAACAATCATAAAAAAACATCCTGGCATCATGAAACATTGAGATGATGTAAATGAAACTTCATAATGTTTCACTTGATTATACATTTAGTCAGGAATTATATTTTGGAAAAAGTCTAACTAGTAAAATGTGTACAAGTTATATGAAAACTTGAGTATTTACTGAGTTTGTTCATTTTAATGACACGTTTCTAAATGATCACGCAGAACCAAGGCGGCAGACAGTGTCTGTTTGTTTTCTTTATTTTATAATTGCACAAATTTTGTTGTTATTATGTGTGTATACAAATTAAAGTGGGCCCTTTACAGATTCGATTGATGTATTGCTCTTATCTATACGATCAAATCTAAAAGTGTAATTTAAGTTCTTATCAGGAGAATATGCCACAAAATACGTATCCGCGTTAATCGACTCAAGAGGGTTAACAGATAAAAACTGTTAACTTTCCCTGGCAAAGCAGAGGATACACCAATAACCTCTCTGACAAAGCAGAGGATATGCTAGTTAATGCACGTCATAATCACCGTAGCACTACAATGAAGCGCTTTACTGCAGTGCAACTCAACCAAATACATCTTATATGAGATAATGTATACACAAAATACACTGACACAATTATAAACACAACACTTTTGTTTTTGCCCCCATTTTTCATTAGCTGAACTCAAAGATCTAAGACGAGATAATCCATCCACCTTACAGGTGTGGTATATCAAGATGCTGATTAGACAGCATGATTATTGTACAGGTGTGCCTTAGGCTGGCCACAATAAAAGGCCACTCTAAAATGTGCAGTTTTATCACACAGCACAATGTCACAGATGTCGCAAGTTTTGAGGGAGCATGCAGTTGGCATGCTGACTGCAGGAATGTCCACCAGAGCTGTTGCCCGTGAATTGAATGTTTATTTCTCTACCATAAGTCATCTCTAAAGGCGTTTCAATGAATTTGGCAGTACATACAACCGGCCTCACAACCGCAGTCCATGTGTAACCACACCAGCCCAGGACCTCCACATCCAGCATCTTCACCTCCAAGAGAATTTGAAACCAGCTGCTCCAACAATTGGTTTGCATAACCAAAGAATTTCTACATGAAACCGTCTCAGGGAAGCTCATCTGCATGTTTGTCATCCTCATTGGGGTCTCGACCTGACTGCAGTTCTTCGTCGTAACCGAATTGAGTGGACAAATGCTCACATTCAATGGCATCTGGCACTTTGGAGAGGTGTTCTCTTCACGGGTGAATCCTGGTTTTCACTGTACAGGGCAGATGGCAGACAGCGTGTATGGCGTCGTGTGAGTAAGCGGTTTGCTGATGTCAACGTTGTGGATCGTGTGGCCCATGGTGGCGGTGCAGTTATGGTATGGGCAGGCGTATGTTATGGACAACGAACACAGGTGCATTTTATTGATGGCATTTTGAATGCACATAGATACCGTGACGTGATCCTGAGGCCCATTGTTATGCTATTCATCCACGACCATCACCTCATGTTGCAGCATGATAATGCACAGCCCCATGCTGCAAGGATCTGTTCACAATTCCTAAAAGCTGAAAACATCCCAGTTCTTGCATGGCCAGCATACTCACCGGATATGTCACACATTGAGCATGTTTGGGATGCTCTGGATCGGCGTATACATGTTCCAGTTTCTGCCAATATCCAGCAACTTCGCACAGCCATTGAAGAGGAGTGGACCAACATTCCACAGGCCACAATCAACAACCTGATCAACTCCTGATCAAGGAGATGTGTTGCACTGCGTGAGGCAAATGGTAGTCACACCAGATACTGACTGGTTTTCGGACCCCCCAATACAGTAAAACTGCACATTTTAGAGTAGCCTTTTATTGTAGCCAGCCTAAGGCACAGCTGTGCAATAATCATGCAGTCTAATCAGCATCTTGATATGCCACACCTGTGAGGTGGATGGATTATTTTGGCAAAGGAGAAGTGTTCTCTAACACAGATTTGTGAACAGTATTTGAGAGAAATAGACCTTTTTTGTACATGGAAAAAATCTTAGATCTTTGAGTTCAGCTCATGAAAAATGGGGGCAAAAACAAAAGTTGAAATGTTTTGAAATCACTTGTACCCTACCTGATCGAAAAAATCCAGTCTTTCACTCTGCCTGTGTCAATTTGAGTCTTGTTAAAGTTTTAAATCCCTGCCGCCAAGATGCTCCTCTGTCAGTCACGGATTATGGAAAGGAAAACTTAAATCTATAGGGGTGGTTAGATTTATTGACGCACGTTAAAATATTTATTTGAAGCTTCTTTCTTTTCAGATTCTACAATTTACAGCATTAGTTTAATAGGCTGTATATTAACTTATTGGAAGAAAACCGGAATTTCTATGTGAAATCAGACATTTAAATCTTCGACTATTCGGGGTCACCCCTAATCAGCTGGGGTGCTCTTGCTTTTCTTTCTGAGTACTTATATTTAAAATTGACTGTTATTTTTTTACTCCTGTTTTAATTTTTGTAACAAAAAAATTTTGTGATCAAATCTTAATTGACGGACCCCCAGTTGAAGACCCTAGCGTTAATGTAATATGATATTGCTTCTACATTAAATTAAATTAATATAAAAGGGTATTTAAGTGAACTTAGCAAAAATTATGATTAATGTCTCTAATCTTCAATCACTGTTGTGCTAGTCAACTGGATTTTAAACTTGAATGAAGCCTGATTAAAAAAAAAAAAAGTTGATAAATGTTATAATGTAATGTGGTATGATGTCATTTTTACATTAAATGAAACAAATATAAAAGCTTATTCTAAAATAAAATTAAATGAACTTACCAAACATTTAGAATAATGCTTCCCATGTTCAGTCATTGGTCAGTCGTGCAGCTCCAGATTTCAAAGTTGAATGAAGCGCACACAATCCCATAATGCCCATCAACAGTAAGTTATTATAAAAATGCATGAGCTACAGTAACAGCACCTCATTTTTGCAAGCAGTTCTATGGCCTGCCATAGACTCACAACCAGAAGAAGAAAAAAAGTGTTTCTTTAGCACCAAATCAACATATTAGAATGATTTCTAAAGGATTGTGACACTTAAAAACAGGAGCTTTGCCATTACACAAATACCTTTTTAAAATGTATTCAAATTAAAATAGTTATTGTTTATTGTAGTAATGTTTCACAATATTTCAGTTTGTATTGTATTTTGAGCATAAGAGACTTTTCAAATATATTGGAAAATGTAACTATCCCATGCTGTTGTACACTCAATTGAAGGAAATGACTGAATATAAAACTGAAAATAGCTGTAAGCAATCACATTTATATTGCTGGAATTTTTTTTTTTTTTCCCCCCCTTAGCCCCTGTCACAACACAATCTGTCAAACATGGAAGTGCATTCAACATTTCTGGATCAAGTTCAGAGAGGGCCATGCAAAGGACTGGAAAGGTAAGTCATTTGTTTGAAAGGATATACAATATGCTCACTTAAGACAATAAAAGTCATAGTTCTTATTCATGACAGCTGTAAATGAAAATAAGTTCACATTAATTTTACTTTTAAAAGTAAGCATTTGCTGGCGCCAATAGCCTCGTGGGCAGCATATAGCGCCGTTGCGCTTCAGGCGTCCCGAGTTCGGGTCCTGGCTCGTGGACCTTTCCAATCCCGCCCCCTTCTCTCTCTCCCACTTTGCTTCCTCTCTAAATACTGTCCTGTCATAATAAAAAGGCAAACATTGCAAAAAAAAAAAAAAAAAAAAAATATATATATATATATATATATATATATATATATATATATATACTCACTTTAATAGTGAGTGAACAAATTTTTGTTGGAGGGCCAATGAAATTATTGGCAGGGCAAGTAATAATTTGAACCACTGGCCCAATCGGGGCAGTAGAAAAAATCCTTAGTGTTGAGCCCCAGACTGTTTTTTAGCTTTGGCTACAAAATGACCACTTCAAAGACTGGGATTTAAAAGTAGACAACAGAAAAGTAAATGTGAAGAAATAATGAAAGAATTAATGACAAACAGAAAATCCTTCAGAGCGTTTAATCCCTGAAAGCATAAAAACCATACATTTCTGTACAGAAAATATCAAAGTGCATTTAACAGCTAAAAGCAAAGAAATTAAAAAAAAAATATATAGCAGTATGTGTGTTTAACTTAGTTTTGTACTAAAAACTTCTGTGAACAAGTAAATTAAGCTTGCAGTTTGCACCTATATTGTTCAATATAGGTCATGGAAATTCAGCTTTTTAGTCAATGAAAGTCAGGGAATTTGACATTTGGCTTAGAGTGGGAAACCTGATAAACAGTCCACATGGTGTGGTTCAAGTGAGTCACACTGTTTTGTTCCGCTTTTCCTGCATAAACATTATATCGAACATTCATCGAACCCTTGTTATAAAGAAAATTATATCACGATAATTATCATTATTAAAACATTTTCGTCCAGCCATATCTGTCTTTATAATTTTTTCTTCTTGGTCTTTGGAAAAATGTGCATCACTTGACAAATTATGCACAATAACATCAAGAACATGTATTATGAAAGTAAATGAGGTGAATTTTATCTTCATGATGTTGATAATACATCTCAGTTTGGAGAAAAATTAAATTATAACATGACTTTCTTTATTTTGATATGTATAATTGTATGTGCATGTTGTGATTTCAGGTTGTAATCATTTTTGAGCAAAAGCACTCCAGGGCAGCATCAGGCTTCCTTAAATTTCTCCCTAACAAGAATTTTGCAATGTTCTCTCCTGTGGACCATCGGATTCCAAGAGTTAATGTGCCTCTAGTAGACTGTCCTGCAGACTTTGTCTCCAGACCTGGAGACTATGAAAACGTACTCTTTATCTGCCGAATAACACACTGGCCAGCAGACAACAACTTTGCTGAAGGGTGAGATCTGGGTTACCAGTATTTTCTTCAAATTATAGGGTATACATTAGTAATCATTCTTCATAAAAGCATTTATCAAAGCTGTTTTTCTCTGGTTCTAGGCGGCTTGCAAAAACGTTAGGGCAAGCAGGTGAAATAGAGCCAGAAACAGAAGGCATCATGACTGAATATGATGTTGACTTCTCAGAGTTTTTAGAGGAGGTCTTGAATTGTCTTCCCCAAGATCTGCCCTGGAGCATCCCTGCTCATGAGCTCTCTAGAAGAAGAGATCTCAGGTAACCTACTACCCTTTCCCATCTCTTCAGCACTCCATATTGTAATTTATTCATTTTTTGTGCTTTGTGACTCAATTTAATTTTTAAAAAAATATATAAGACACTTCTTTCCTTGTTTTATGTTTATTTATTTTTAAGAAAAGAATGTGTATTTACCATCGACCCAGCTACTGCCAGAGATCTAGATGATGCACTATCCTGCAAACAGCTCTCAGATGGTATGTGTGGTTCCTTTGACATTGGAACTCATTAAAAAGGTTGTTACACTTACAAAAAATCAGCTCTTTATAATACAATAAACTTTTTTTTTTCCTTTCCTCATGTAGGCAATTTTGAAGTTGGTGTTCATATAGCTGATGTGAGTTACTTTGTGGAGGAGGGTAGTGTCTTGGATCAAATCGCTGGTAAAAGAGCCACAAGTGTTTATCTGGTTCAGAAGGTACAAGTCCAAGTTTGATTTTCACTTTTGCACTTTTCACTATAAAAAAAAATAACAAAACAATTCCAAGCCCCTTAAAATTTCTTGCAGCAATGCTGCAGTGCAGAAGCAATTTAATTATTGGGGGGGGGGGGGTTATGAAAACCTCCTGTTTCAACATTGGTCTTTCACACCTTAGATTTGGAAAAAACTCCAGAAATGGGCATGTAAAGCAGTAGAAAAGTGGGACTCAAGAGGGTGCGAAGAGAGGAGAAAATAACTAATAAAACACTAAAAACAGACCTAAAACACCACTCATTATACATAAAAATGAAAAAGAAAATCAACAATGGAGATAGGTGCCACCTTGAAATATTTTAAAACTATAATACTAGTAATAAACTTTCAAGACATCTTATCATTACAGACTACTAACGACTATTATAAACAAATCAAATATGATTTGATAAATTATATGACTCAATCAAGCAGAAATGTGTATGAAAAATGAAGAACATTTAAAAGTTATAATAAACAATGAAGCCACTGAACAAGTAAAAAGATGGGAAGTCCAATTACAGGATGAGCTCTCCAAATTTAAAGGAAAAAGTTAAGAAACAGAATGAAAAAGATTATAAAGATGGAAGGGTTTACACCTGGAAAAGATTGGTACCTAATAAGCAGAGAGGACTTCCCTCCAGAAGAACACAGCACACCAAATGCTCAGTCTCTTTTAATTTGACTAGTAGGTGATTACCTTTCTGACAGTAGAGCTGATTTGAGTAGTTTTTTTTTTTTTTTTTTTTTTTTGTCATAACCAAAACCAACAATGGACAGTTTAAAAAAGAAGAGGAAGACAAGGAGAGGGAGAAAGAAGACTAAAGCTAAACAATCAGTGGCATCCAAGCAAACACAGTTTTACCAAAAGGACACTATTAAAGTTTCCCTTTAAACACAGCATTAATCTGAGTCTTGAAGACTGACCAACAGAGGGTTACACAAACAATACTCAACAAGAGATAAGCGCAACATGAGGGCTACTTATATAAGACAATCGGGTCACATGACAAGAACCAACCAATGGGAAACCAGGCACATGACTACAACAGCCAATCACAGAGCAGAACAAAAATACATAAGACCAGATAATAAACCAGTGAAAGCATGACACATGACACAAAAGGACCACATCACAGGAACATGAAACATGGCTAAATGTCAAAATAAAGACAAGAAAACCTAAACAAGAAACAAAACAAAAAAAAAACAGCATGACAGATGGATGTCTTCATACATCACTTTTTAGAAAGGACACAGATCGTAACACCATCCTGCATAAAAAGAGCTTTCACACAAAACATTAATGGAAAGCATCCTGTTTGGTCACTTTCAAAGACTAAGATAGATATGTGATCAAGACTCTGACTTTAATCGCTTTGCCAGAAATATGACCGATTTTTTTGAGAGGGGATATCAAAAAAAGAGTTGTTGATCAGGCTTTGAATAAAGTGACACAATTACCACAGGATGACTTAAAAAGAAAAGCATAAAGAACAGCTCAACACGACCATACTTTGTGATGTATTATAGTATTGTCACATGAAATCAAACATAATCACTAAGAACTGGGACATTATTCAAAGTGATCTGAGTTAACCTGAGATTTTTCAAGAACCTCCAATTGTAAACTACAGAAAGGCTCCCACGATTAAGGATAAAGTGTTGAGAAGTTATTTGCCTACTATGAAACCGACAGCATGGTTGGATAGAGGAATACAAGGGATGTTTAATTTGTGGCCATAGCAATCATTGTGACAATGTAATTCAAACCAAATCATTTGTAGATGTCTGCACAAAGAAAATGTATTGGATCCAGTTAGATACTTTATAAATTGTAAGAGTACATATGTAATCAATAGACTTCAGTGTCCATGTAATTGCTTCCACTTGGGTCAAACTAAACGTAGGTTGCAAGTTAGATTATGGGAGCATAAAAATGCAATTTGTACAAAAAACAAAGACTATCCTATGGTAGTGCACTATGCATCTGTTCATGATTCTAATCCATCTAGTTTAAAAAATATCGGTTTAAAGGCAAAGACTTCTACAAAGGGAAGCTTTTTGGATATTTCAGTTAAAAACAACTCTTTTTTTTTTTTTTTTTTTTTTTTTTTTTTTTTGAAGAATTAAACCTGACTCTTTTTTTTTTTTGTGAAACCATTGCGAGTATGATTTTTTTAATTATTTTTTTTTATTAGGGGTTCGAGCATGCAGTGCTGAAACCCTATTGTAATTGTTAGGACTTTTATTATTATTAGGGGTTCAAGCACGCAGTGCTGAAACCCTCTTGTATCTGTTAAGATTTTTATTATTATTATTATTTTTCCGCCGTAAAACTGATCGTGCAGACTAAACCGTACGGCCTAGAGACTTGAAACTTGGCCAGATCGTAGAGCTCAATTTGGGGAGAGGTTGACAAAGTTTCGTCACAATCGGCCTAACGGGGGCGCTACAGCATAAAAAACTATTTTTTTTTTTACGATTTTGGCCGTAGCTCGTAGACCGTTTGTCGTAGATTCAAAAACTTTACATCCTTGCGATCCTTGGGGCAGTGCACACTCAACTTTTTTTCTTTACGACGCACGGTTTTTCCGCAAAATTTAGTTATATCCGAAACCTACTTTTGCGAACTAGTCCTAGGTTTTCCGCCCGATCAGAATCAAACTACTGCAGAAATATTCTCTGGAAATATTTTGAAATTTTAACTCACTGTCGCAATGGGGCCCCAAAACGTACAAAAAAGGCTATAACTTGTGAACAAAATGAGATATCTTCACCAAACTTGGTACACATTTGTATAAGCTCAATCTTTGGTCAAACAAAAAAAATTGCGCTCCTTTGCCACTTGGGGGCGCTATAAGACCAAAAAAACTTATAAATGGTTATAACTAGGCAAACGTTAGTCCGATCGACTTGAAAATTGGTATGCAGTGTCTTTGTCCGAAGGGGCACAAGTATTTATGAGGACATTCATGTATCTCAAAAAACATGGCCGCCATTGGCCAAAAAAAATGTAAGCACCTATTTGACAGGGTTAACGGAGGTGAATCAGAACGAAACTCAGTGGGCATGTTCGACTCATGGCCCTTAAGGTCTGTAAGAATTTTGAAAGAAATCGGCCACTAGGGGGCGAAATTGCATTTTTCAAGTACATAAACGATTGTATATTGTACAATTTTTCACACATTAACAAAATATGCATATCATTGGATAGATCTCCTCATAACAAGCAACTTTGTCTCAAGAACCATTGCTGTCAATCAAATTGTTCATTAAATATTCTCAATTATGTTAAAAACATACTTTTGCGAACTAGTCCTAGGTTTTATGCTCAATCTCGACCAAACCACTGCAGTGTAATTCTCTGGTCGCTCTAGATTAATAATTATCAAAAAATGTTGATTTTTGTCGTTTGGTTACTTGTAACGCTGTCATTTAGAGAAGGGGCGTGGCCAAAATATACCCAAATGCCTATAAAATCTAAAGAAAAACTCAAAACGTTACGAAACACAGAGAAAACATGTGTCCGATGACTCTTAACAAGCATGCCAAGTTTCATGAATATCGGACCATAGGTGGCGTTATACCAGTAAATAAAGTCTCCAAAAACACAATATTCCAATTATAACAGAAATTGTACAAAAAATGGTTCATATATTCCCCCCTACACTATATCTTCATATCGTAAGATAGATCTTCTCATGCTGAAAAACTTTGCCTCTGGGAACAATGTTATCAATAAAACTCTTAATTAAATATTCAAGATTAATTAATAAAGATAATTTTGCGAACTAGTCCAAGGTTTTTCACCTGACCAGAACTAAACCACTACTGAAATATTCCCTGGACACTGCTTATGAATAATTATCAAAAAAAGTTGAACTTTCAACTCACTGTCGCAATGGGGAACCAAAACATTCGTAAGTCGAGGACAAATTTTACGCAAAAGGCTATAACTCGTGAACGAAATGAGATATCTTCACCAAACTCGGTACACATATGTATGAGCACAAAACGCAGATTTGCCACTTGGTGGCGCTATAAGATTGAAAAAACTGTAACTGGAAAACCGTTGGACTGATCGACCTGAAATTGTGTATACAGTGTGTTTGTCCAAAATGGCACAAGTATCTATGAGGACATTCGCGTATCTCAAAGAACATGGCCGCCATTGGCCAATGAAATTTGAGCACATATTTGACAAGGTTAACGGAGGATGATCGGAACGAAACTCAGTGGGCCTTTTCAACTCATGGCCCTAAAGGTCTCTAAGAATTTAGAAAGAAATCGGCCACTAGTTGGCGCTAACGAGTTTTATGGCTCGTTAATCACGTGGTGTTTCACATATCAACACAATATGCATATCATTTGATAGATCTCCTCATAATGCACAACTTTGCCTCAAGAACCATTGCTGTCAATCAAATCATTCAATAATTATTCACAAATATGTTAAAAACATACTTTTGCGAACTAGTCCTAGGTTTTTTACCTGATCGGAACCAAACCACTGCAGTAACATTCTCTGGACACTCTAGATCAATATTTATCAAAAAAAAAAAAATTGAAATTTGTCCTTCAGTTACTTGTAACAGTGTCATTTATTAAAGGGGTGTGGCCAAATATACCCAAAAGACTATAAAACCTAAATGAAAACTCAAAACTTTACGAAACTTGGTGAAAACATATCTCAGATGGCTCTTAGGAAGCATATAAAGTTTCATGATGATCGGACTTTAGGTGGCTCTATAACAGTAAAAAGGGTCTCAAAAACACAAGATTTCAATAGAAAATGACTTGAAATTAAAGAACATGTTCATATAGTCACACAAATACTGGATCTTCATATCATATGATAGATCTCCTCATTCTGAACAACTTTGCCTCTGGGACTGATGCTGTCAATCAAATCATTCATTAAATATTCACAAATGAATTAAAAACCTACTTTTGCGAACTTGTCCTTGGTTTTTTGCTTAATCTCAATCAAACCACTGCAGTAATATTCTCTGGACTCTCTAGATGAATAATTATCAAAAAATTTTGAATTTTGTCCTTTGGTTAGCTATAACAGGTTAATTTTTAATAGGGGTGTGGCTATAATACCCAAAAGCCTATAAAACCTAAACGAAAACTCAAAACTTTACGAAACTTGGTGAAAACGTGTCAGATTACTCTGAACAAGCGTGCAAAGTTTCATGGAGATCGGACCATAGGTGGCGCTATAACAGTAGAAATGGGCTCAAAAACAGGATTTATATGGTAAATGGCCTCAAATTGGTTGAAAATGCTCATATTCACACAAACACTAGATCTTCATATCATATGATAGATCTCCTCATTCTGAACATATTTGCCTCTGGGACCAATGTTGTCAATAAAACTGTTAATTAATTATTAGAGAAAATAAATTAAATAAGCTACTTTAACAAACTAGTCCAAGGGTTTTAGCTGAAAATCAATAAAACCACTGCAGTACAATTCTCTAGCCTTTCTAGGTATATAATTATCAAAAAAATGTTGAACATTTGCATTCAGACAACTATAAACTGGTCATTTTATAATATGCTCTTTACATAGTGTACCCAAAGGCCTATTAATACAAACAGAAAGCCCACAAATTCTCAAAACTCTGTAAAATAATGCATAATTTCATTCTTAACAAGCATGCAAAATTTAAAAGAGATTGGGCAGAAAATAACACTCTAATAGTTATAAAAGTTAAAACACAGTGTTATATGAGAAATTACAATTTATAAACACTAGATGGCAGTGGAAGACCACTAATGAGCTCATTCAATTAACTATAACAGTACAGTTCATGGCTTTGATTGATTCATGGCTTAGACATTATAAAATCACTGCTGTAATATTTTAAATCTCATTGAGTCAAAGTTAACAATCTTGTTCATACAGACACATCAGTTTTTACAGTTTTGCCAGATTATGATTACAGTGAAACCTGAAAATGACATCTAAGCTCTTTAAAAGAGAAGACTTACAATACGTTTTGTGTCACTTATCAATTATTTCAAATATCTATATCTGCAACAAAATGTGTGTGCATATATATCAGTGTATGTGTGTGTCTCTGTCTGTGTGTGTGTCTGTGTGTGTGTGTGTGTGTGTGTGTGTCTGTGTTTGAATTTGCTTATAGAGTATTAATAAACTAGTTTAATCAATTAATTTCAGTCTGTGTGTGTCTGTCTGTGAGCCTGTTCTCCATTTTAGATGCGTTTAACTGTCATCCATACATCCAGGTTGGCCAAGACCACCTCAAAGGCCATAATGTGCTTGAACCCCGTAATTGCTGCTTGCAGCTATATTTATTATTATTATTATTATTATTATGATTATTTCACCCTAAAACTGAACGGGCAGCCCAAACCGTAAGGCCTAGAGAGCTGAAACTTGGTCAAAAGGTAGTAGTCTTGCTCGCTACTCAGGTGCAAAGAACTGGCCCAATCGGCCAAATGGGGGCGCTACAGCACAAAAAACTACAATTTTAGACATTTTTGGCTGTAGCTCATGAACCGTTTGTCGTAGACTCAAAAACATGGCATCGTTGCAATCCTTGGGTAAGCCCGAACAAAAGTGTACACTGCCTTTTTTTTTGCTCTACTTAGCATCGTTTTCTCGCAAAATTGAGTTATATCTGAAACCTACTTTTGCGAAGTAGTCCTAGGTTTTTCACCCGATCAGAACCAAACCACTGCAGAAATATTCTCTGGACACTCAGTATCAATAATTATCGAAAAAAAAGTTGAAATTTTGATTCTTATGCGAAACAGTACACCAAAAAGTGTCTATGCTAACGTTAGCCAAATGTTATTTTAGCTATAACTCTTGAACGGAATTAGATATCTTCACCAAACTCAGTACACATGTGTATAAGCTCAATCTTTGGTCAAATTTTAAAAAAAATGCGCACCTCTGCCACTTGGGGGCGCTATAAGACAGAAAAAAACACACAAATGTCTATAACTAGGCAACCGTTGGTCCGATCGACTTGAAAATTGGTATGCAGTGTCTTTGTCCAAAGGGACACAAGTATCTATGATGACATTCGTGTATCTCAAAAAACATGGCTATTGGCCAATGAATTTTGAGCAACTATTAGACAGGGATAACTGAGGTCGATCGGAACGAAACTTGGTGGGCATGTTCGACTCATGGCCCTACAGGTCTGTAAGAATTTTGAAAGAAATCGGCCACTAGTTGGCGCTAACAAGTATTTTGGCTCTGTAATCACATGGTGTTTCACATATCCATGCAATATGCATGTCATTTGATAGATCTCCTTATAATGCACAACTTTACCTCAAGAACTATTACTGTCAGTCAAATCGTTCATTAAATATTCACAAGTATATTTATAAACATACATTTGCGAACTAGGCCTAGGTTTTTCACCCAATCGGAACCAAAACACTGCTGTAATATTCTGTGGACTCTCTAGATCAATAATTATCGAAAAAATTTTGAATTTTGTTAAATAATTTTTTTTAGAAAAGGGGAGTGGCCAAACATACCCCAAAGCTTATAAAACCAAAACAAATAGTCAAAACTTTATGAAACTTGGTGAAAACGTGGCAGATGACTCTTAACAAGTATGCAAAGTTTTGTGGAGATTAGTCCATAGGTGGCACTATAACAGTTAAAAAAGCCTCAAAAACACAAAATTTCAATAGACAATGTCCACCATTTGTAGAACAAGTTCATACATTCACACAAACACTAGACCTTCATATCATATGATAGATCTCCTCATTGCAAACAACTTTGCCTCTGGGAGTGAAGCTGTCAATCAAATCGTTCATTAAACATTCTCAAATATGTCAAAAACGTACTTTTGCGAACTTGTCCTAGGTTTTTCGCCCAATCGGAACCAAACCACTGCAGTAATATTCTCTGGAGTCTCTAGATCAATAATTATCAAAAAAAAAATTGTCCTTTGGTTAGCTACAAGGGCTAATTTAGAAAAGGGGTGTGGCCACATGTAACCAAAATCCTATAAAACCTAAACAAAAACTCAAAACT
Organism: Cyprinus carpio; assembly: GCF_018340385.1. Lineage (NCBI taxonomy): Eukaryota > Metazoa > Chordata > Actinopteri > Cypriniformes > Cyprinidae > Cyprinus > Cyprinus carpio. Next base: position 164,041 of record NC_056598.1, on the reverse strand, counting down.
TTAAGAAACTTAGTGTGAACATATGTCAGATGGCTCTTAACTAGCATGCAACATTTCATGGGGATCGGACTATGTGTGGCGCTATTACTGTTCATAAGGCTTCAAAAACACAATATTTCTGTTCTAAATGGCTGTTCTGTTCTAATAAAAAACCTCATATATTCACACATACGTTAAATTTCCTTTCATTCTAAACAAGCATGCACATTTTTATTGAGATTGGCAAAAAATAACACTATAGTAGTGATAAAGCTTAAAAACAGTGTTGTATGATAAATTGCATTTATAACCACTAGATGGCAGCGGAAGACCACTAATGGGCTCATTAAATGAACAAAAACAGTACTTGTCATTTGTTTGCTTGTACACATTTTAAAATCACTGCAATAACTTTTAAAATCGCATTGAATCAAAGTTTAGCATTTTGATCAGAGAAGCAATAATTCTTCAGACAAACTAAATATTAGAAAGCTACAAGGGTGATTCCACATTGAATAAAAGCTTAGGAAAAATTGTTCTATTCGTTGTCTTTTTACTGTGTACAACAGTACAGTGATGAATAGTTTTCACTTTAGATTAGGGGATGCAGAAAGTGTTATAAATTACTTGTATACATATACAAATAATTTGTAACAGGTAAGAAATGTCTACAAATGATATGTAACACATTTACAAGTGATGGATAGTTTTCACTTTAGATTAGGGGACGCAGAAAGCTTTGTAAATGATTTATTCATGCGTTTACACATCTATAACAGGTGTTTGAACACTTTGTAGTGTGTACTAAGTACTGACTGGTGAGGGTATAGACAGCTGTCTTCTCTGACACACATGGAGTCTTTAACTCTGTGCACCTAATGTGAGCTTCAGTGGAAGGTAAAACCGGATGAGAGGTTCACTTCATCACTAGATCCCACACAGTCCACACAGAACCCAAGTCTGTGCTGATGAGTGAAAGGATTTAACACAACCCACTGGAATCACCTGACTAAGGCATTTATAAATGTTTATCCACTTCAAAACAAATGAATTACTCTTCTTAAAAATAGTGCTTTAGCATACCTGCATGCTAACAAATTTGCCAATAAATCATATACTGATCATTTACTAATGGTTTATTCATCATTTGTGCATTATTAACAATTGTTTATTGAGATAATTATACAAAATTTTGACAGAAATACTTCAATGATTTATAAGTGATAAATAATGTATGAACTAATAACTTATAAACCATCTACTAATGATCAGTTTGATTTATTTCATGATTTCAACTTTTTTTTAAGATAACTTACAACACATTTGTAAATCGTTAGTATACCTCTCATTAATCATTTATGAATTAATTCATCATTCATCATTAATAACCTGTAAGTGACTTATAACTGAATTAATAAAACATAACTAAAATGTTAACTTATTACTTATTAATCATTTATGAAAGTATAGTCATCTTTTGTAAATGATTCGTTCATTATTAACTAATAATTTATAAATAACTTATAACAGAACGTTATTATAAAGTGTTACCGTAGTTAAGGGGTTAGTTCATCCAAAAATGAAAAATCTCTCATCTACTTTACCCCCATGTTCCAAGCCCATAAGGCTTCTGTACATCTTTTAAGATAAATGAAGACATTTTTAGTATTCGCTCACCATTTTTGTACATCCATTAAAAAAAAATAAAAAAACTGACAAAAAGCTATAGTAAAAGTAATCCATATGAATCAAGCAGTTTAATCGAAGTATTATGAAGAGACATTGCTCACACTGATGAACAAATTTAGTTTAGGGTTTTATGCATACAGTATGTAAACATTGATCAATGAGCATACTGTTCAAAGAGGTCATCAAATACTGTATCTTTAACATGAAAGCTCAACAGTGCTTAATGCTCGAGAACCAATGAGGTTTCTCAAATGTCAGTTAAGTTTTACCATATTTAATGAACACTCTCTATATGCATTTACCAGTGTTTATAAATAAATTAAATCTGTTTATCACATGAAGGGATTGTTTTTTTGTTTTTTTTTTTGGTGTGTGTGTTTGTGGTTTATCCCTGTAATATTAAGTAACTTAATTAGTCCACCATAATAGTTCCAAATGAAACCAAAGCAGGATCAATTGTTGTGTCTCCAAGCAATACACAGTACTGGAGTTTAATTTATCCATGTTTTTGAATGTATAATTTCAGTGAATGATACCTTTTATAATTATTGCATTTATTATCTTTATTTATTTATTAAACTACATTAAGTTGTATGTCATTTTACATTGATAGAATAGTAGTACATTGTATAACCTTTTTCTTTATTTATTTATTTATTTTGCTGCAGGTAATTCCCATGTTGCCTCGACTTCTGTGTGAGGAGCTGTGCAGCTTGAATCCTCTGACTGATCGACTGACATTCTCTGTTATTTGGAAGCTTTCTCCAGAGGGAAAGGTGTGTCATTATGTCTTACACTCTCATTGAAATCAAATCACAAAACACTAAAATCCACAGGGCCCTCTGCATTTCTGGGGCTGTCCGCACTCCTTTCTTATTACAGGCTTACATGGCTGGCTGTCTGTCTGAACCAAAGTAATAAAAGTTAACTATCTGTAAAATATTGAATTGCATAGCATCATATTTTTGTGTTGAATTGAATCGAAACGGATCGCACTATGTATCGTATCCTTTGCTATGCATCGAGATCTGTATCGCATCAGCCTCAGTTATGGAGATACACATCCCTAGTAAATACATCTCAAATAATTTTCCTTATTACTTATTCATGCCCAAGTGCATGAAGGGAAAAACAGGATCGTAACTCTGACAAGCTTAAATTGAGTATTTATATAGAATTTACACTTTTTTTTTCTTTTTCTTTTTTTAAATTCTTGCCTGAAATTAATTAATGTATAAATTACATTTGTCACTGTACAAGGCCTCCTGTTGATAGAATAGGCCTCCAGTTGTCACAGGGCCTAACCATATTACCATTTGTCCATCTGTGATGACAGTCCTGTCTCAGAATAATCTGAAACCCCTAACCAACACCCCCACCCCCCACCCCGTTCCCATTTTAATTATAGTATTTTTTCCTTTGTACTCTGTAGATCCTGAGTGAATGGTTTGGCCGAACTGTTATCTGTTCCTGCATTAAGATGAGTTATGATCATGCTCAGAGTATGATTGAAGCTCCTGACAAGCACTTCAGTGCTGAAGAGCTGCCACCCTGCTCCACGAACCACAGAATTCATGAGATAAAAGAAGCCATTCTCAACTTGCACAACATTGCCAAACAACTCCGAGCCCAGCGCTTTGAGAGCGGAGCTTTACAGCTTAACCAGGTCAGACAGACCAGACTTCAGTCTGGACATTTATTGTAACATCAGCGTGTGTTTCATTTTACTGAAATACACAATCTCATCTCTGTGGTCACGCTTTGTTCTCTCTGGAAACAATAATGATGCTTTGACATTAGTTCCAACAATTTTATTTAGCCTATATATATATATATATATATATATATATAATAATATAATATAATATAATATAATATAATATAAAATAAAATTGTTGGAACTAATATCAAAGCATCATTATTGTATCAAGAGAGAAAGCGTGACCACAGAGATGAGATTGTGTGTGTGTGTGTGTGTATGTATATATATATATATATCTATATATATATATGTATATATATATATTTCACAAGGTTTAAGTATATGTATTTTATGTAGTTTTTTGCAAGTGGATGGGTTTTTCTTTTTTTCTGGATAGTGGATATACATACATATAGGTTTACTGTAATGTGAGGGTGATTTCACTACTGTGGTTCAGTCTGTAGAATTGCTGAAAGACTAAAGAAGTGTTATAATCATGATATTGGAAAAAAGATATTGACTTTTTTTTTCTTTATTTCCACTCACTGCTACTTGTCACTTACCCACACTACCAATGTCTGAAATAAGTATAATTAAAATAGCAAAATATTTTGGAGACCATGGGTGGAGTATACTGTGTTCATTTGGTAGCACGTAAATATTAAAGGGGTCATGAAATGCCTTTTTTTAAATTTTATACTATTATCTGAGGTCCACTTATGTTATCAAAATTTTTACATCCAAAAACATCATCATTTGGAAATACTATGATATGGTCTAAATCCTCACTGGAAATCCTCACAGAAACCATTTTTCTCTAAGAACATGGTTGTGAGGAGACTGCCTTTTCTAGTATCTTTGACAGAAAAGGCAGGGGCCACGGCCACCCCTGTATAAACTCTGGCCACCCCTGTGGCCACCCCTAGGATGATTTGCAGTGGCTACTATTAATTTAAATCTATTTTAAATCTATTAATTTTAGATCTATATAATTTATATATCATTTAATATAGTTACTATCACACGAAGAGTGACGTTTTTCTCCAGAAGTCTGCATAATTGCAAATGTGACATTGATTTTATACAACAGTTCAATAAACAAGAAGTTAATATCAAGAGTTTTACGTTTTAGACAACATATTCACTTTTTGCGCTCTATTTCTAAAAACAAAAATCATTCCAAACACAGCCACTGTTTTGCGTCTCTGAGCAACATGATAGTGTTTCGTTCCTGAATGAATCAACCGTTTAAAAGATTTGGTTCAATCGCAATGACTCACTTATTAACAGTGACTCGCTGCCACCTACTGGCTGTTTTAATTTCACATTTAAGTACCATTTTATTTTTTAAACAATTTTAAACATCAGTTTTCAATGTTTTATGTTTAAAATATCAAAACTATTAATTTGTAACTCCAGGTTAAAGTATTCCATGTCCCTCAGAGCTCCATTAAACAGTGTGTAAAAACATCTAAATGGCACTTCAGATGCAGTTTCTGTTTTCTCTCTGCATTGCAAAGATCAATTTTGTTGATACTGATTGCATTTGCTTGGTAACAGCCCAAATGCAAGTGTCTGACTTAAAAGATGGTGCACACTTTTAGAAAAAAAATGGCGTAAAGGTAAAAAAAAAAAAAAAACCCCTCAGCTGTCAGCATACTTAGAAATAAGATATCAGCACAATAACACACACAGCAAAATATTGTCTAATTTTCGTTATCGATAAAATCCCAGAAATCACAGAGATATAATGTTTTTTTGTCAATATTGAAAACCCTTTATTTATTTATTTTTTGATGTGCCACCCCAAGATTTACTGTGGCCTCATCTGGCCACCCCTATTAAAATTTTCTGGGGGCGCCACTGAGAAAAGGGAGATTTTAAATTGATCTGTTATTAACACATTTTCCAGGATTTTGTTTTTTTGTTTGTTTTTTAACCCTCTGAAGTCGATTAACGCGTATATGCGTTTTGGGGTATTTTCTCCTGATAACCCCGAAAAGAACTTAAATTACACTTTCAGTTTTGATGGTACACATAAGAGCAATACATCAATCGAATCTGTAAAGGGTCTACTTTTTTTTTTTATACAGACATAACAACAAAACTTTGTGCACTAATAAAATAAAGATAACAAACAAGGAGTGCTGTCTGCAGCCTTTGTCTGCGCTGATCTTCATTTACAAACACGTCATTAAAATGAACTGTAACTCAGTGAATACTCAACACAGAGACGTGAGAGAGATATCTATAGAAAGCCTGACATGTCTACTTTTAAACTAAACAAGTGCTGCCGAAAACAAATATTCTGTGATAAAGTAATCCATATGAAAACAACGCAATGTCCGTTTTTTCACGTCTCCCTTCATTATCTTCTAATGCATCCACGCCCCCGCGCTGAACGCGCTTTTGAGATGATAATGTTTCACTGAATCGCGCGGCTTGAATACGCCCACACAACAGAAGACAAGGAAGCGAGACTGTTCTTCAAGTTTTTTTTATTTTGCTGTTTGCTTTGCGATAAGAGGAATAAGACATAATTCACCCCAAAAAGATGTAATGTGGTTGAGGATTTGAGATTTGGATTTCCTCAGAAAAAAAGAATGAAGCACTTTATCCAGCAGAGATCATAAACATGAGTAAGTCTCTTTCTATTTATTTATATATTTGTACTAGTTTTCACATAACGTGTAAACATTTTACTAGTTAGACTTTTTCCAAAGACTTTCCAAACTATAATTCCTGACTAAATGTATAATCAAGTGAAATATTATGAATTTTCAATAACAATATACACTACTATACCATTCAAAAGCTTGATGTAAATAATGTACCAATAAATGTAACTGTAACAAATGTAATAAACAATGCTGTTCTTTCAATTTATCCCCCCTAAAAAACCTGAAAAAAATATTCTCAGCTCTTTTCAAACATTAATAATAATAATGATAATATAATAACAATAAATGTTTTTTTTTGTAGAAAATAAGATTGTTAAAAGGATTTCTGAAGGATTGTGTGACTGGAGTAATGATGCAAAAATATTCAGTTTGAAAGTCAGCTTTGATTGTTCCTAATAAACTGTTTAACTGCACTCACAAGTGAATATTAAATTATGTTGTGGGATAATTAAATATATTCTAAATAAACTACAAACATAAAATGATATACATTTATTTTGTAGTCAAATCTTCCTTGTAACTCTTCCCCTCTCAGTGACACAGCTGACTGAATGGCTCATTATGCAGCTCATTATGCAGGCCTTTGTCTTCTCAGGTGTGAATTCATGATAGTTGACGCCTACTCGCATAAGACTTTTAACAACAAAAAGTGTCTTAGAAAATTTAAATCAATATATTGTTTTCTGTAAGTGAGTAAACAAGATGATTTTCAGAAGAAGATAAAAGTAAAAGTAGACTTGTGCCGCATTTTTAAATGAAAATCACAGAGACCAATGCGGCAGAGAGCACACCCTGTTTGTTTTCTTTATTTTACAAAAGCACAAAGTTTTATTGTTGTTATGCGTGTATACAAATAAAAGTAGACCCATTACACATTCGAGTGACAATTACATCGCAATAATTATCGTAATAATTTTATCGCCCACCCCAGCCAAATTTTTTTTTGCTAATCAGTGCAGATTGTCATTTGTCGCCCTTATGCCAGAGTCCAATATCTCTGAAGCATATTTTGATGGTTAATAGTTTTTGGTTGATTCTTAGGAAAACATTTTTAAAGTGGTTCCTATCATGCCATCCAAAAGGAGTTTTTCTCAATATCAGTAAAAAGTCTTTCTGAACTCCCTCAAATGCCTTGGTTATAGTTCTGAGTTTTCTTCTGGGAATGTACATGTCACAGTATCTTACATTCTAGGTATTATCAAATGGCCAGAGTTTTGAGTTCCAGAGTCCAATCTTAATGTGCCCCAGGGAATTGGTTTTCCCCAGTGAGCCTCACTGATAAGTGCTTTTCTTAATGCTTTGTTTATATTTTAGCCTGGCTCCATACCACGATCTTCTGTTTACTGCATATGCATCTCCTCAAATGGACAGCTGTTGTTTGAAGTACACCTGACCAATTCATACTACAAAATAACCAAATCATGAAGAACTCCGTAAACCTTGAGATTATTATTTGTGACATTTAAACAAAATATATGGATATGATAACGTATAAAAATAAATTGAAGAACAATATCTAAACTTTTTCTATCTCAAATTAACTTAACATTTTCATTTCATTGACAGTTCTATTAAACATGGACCTTTGCTTTTATTAAGGCTCATTTCTGCTGTTTTAGGCACATTTTGCGCAAACTTGGTGCTTAATGTAAATGGAATTGCTCACTTTTACAAAGTTAGGCAATTATGCTTTAATGATGCTGCTCAGTGTCCCAAACGGAACCTTTGAATATCATTTGAATATTTGCATTGCATTTACATTTAGTCATTTAGCAGATGCTTTTCACCAAAGCAACTTACAAATGAGGACAATGGAAGCAATCAAAATGAACAAAACAAAAGAGCAATGATACGCAAGTGCTATAACAAGTCTCCGTTAGCTTAACGTATTGCACGTAGCAAGGTTTATTATTATTATTATTATTATATAATGAATAAAAAGAAAACATAGAATTGAAAAATAGAGCAAACTAGTGTTACAGGCCTTTTTTGCTTTTGTTAATAGTATAATAAAAAGAAAAGAAATAGAATAGAATACAAAAATAATAGAGAAGCTAGTGTTACTTTTTTTAAGAAAACAAGCAGTTAGTAAATTAATAGAGTGCAAGTCTAAGAGGCAAGTTTTTTTTTTTTTTTTTTTAAGAATAGAATTAGAATAGAGTGCTTGAGTTAGAGGGTCAAATAAAGATGGAAGAGATGTGTTTTTAGCCGATTCTTGAAGATGGTTTAGGATTGTATATTATAATAATAGAATATTGTAACAAACTAACAGCAAATTTTGTCAATGCCAGGAATTAGATCACTGCAGAAAATCTTGTTGGACCTCATTAACTAGTATTGCATACCCTTGGATTAATATAAGTGAATCAGGATTATTCTAAATGACAATAATGCCTACAGTAATTTGCATGAAGCACTCTGCTAACTCCTCCTCTGTTTTGGTGATCTGTTTTAATGACAGTAGCAGTAAACATTGCCTAATCAGTTTGTTGTTATTTCCTGGTTACAGCTGAAGCTATCTTTTAGCCTTGATAAGGAGTCCAGCATGCCTCAGGGCTGTTACGTCTATCAATATCAGGACAGTAACAAGTAAGAACTCACACAAAAGCTATTGCTATGACTCTGAATGTGGGTTTTGCAAAATGTTCACACTTAAAAAGGTTGCAAAAAGGTGGAACATTTCTAGTAAATCTCAGAAATATTACAGAAATTTTGGAAACTTTCCAGGATTTTTCAGAATTTTCTGGGAATTTTTGGAAAGTTTCCAGAAATATACCAGAAATTGTCCACCCCTTTGCAACCCTACCTATAATATAGACTGGTGGAGGAGTTCATGTTGCTGGCAAATATGGCGGCTGCCCATCAGATCTACCGCACATACCCAGAACTGGCCATTCTGCGTAGACACCCGCCACCCCAGAGCAAGATGGTAGATGACCTGCAGGAGTTCTGTGACCAGATGGGCCTTGACATTGACTTGAACTCATCCAGAGGACTCCATGTGGGTATTTAAAACTTTACAACGTAAACAAACAACCCAGACAAATTGACATCTGACTCAAGTCACCATTATTTATAGTGCTTTACATAATACGTGTTTCAAAGTGGCTTCAAGGGATAAACAGGAAAATAACAGAATCAATGATTCATATTACTTTAAATCAGTGATTCTCAACCCGCGGGCCAGGTTAGCATTACAAATTCAAATGCGGCCCACCATGCTGAATACAATAAAAAAAAAAAAAAAAAATGAAGAACTTTCAGTTTTACAGTTCATTTTAGTTTTTACATTAATTCAGGCAAAAGGTAACACCCATAGCCTACTACACAGCAATCATCCTTAATAGCAGAAATGTGGCAAAACATCTCTGGAAGAGAACCTCAGATTATTAAATTTGAAACTTTCCAGTTTTGGATCAGTATAGACTACATTTGTGAACACACATTTTCAGCAGTCGCATGTTAGGTCATGCTTCCGTGTGCGTCTTACAGACTGCAACTTACAATCGCAGCTTCATTGTGTTGTTACTCCTTTCGAGCAGAATTTCACAAAATTGGTCAGCTTCTGACAGCATCAGGTGTTTTATTAATAGCAAGTAGAATTATTTATTTATTTATTTATTTCAATGAATGTAATGATTAGATATCATAATATTTAGGCTACAATATTGTAAATATGGTTGGTTTGTATTGATGACATATGTAAATGATATGCGTGCGGCCCCGTGAGACTTGCACTTGGACCATAGTGCGGCCCAGTGGGGAAAAAAGGTTGAGAACCACTGCTTTAAATAATAAACAAATTAAAATGTTGCTATAGAGCAGCTCTTATTCAGCTCAATTCTGTTCATTGTTGATTCAGTTCTGTTCTACTCTGTAAAGGTCCTCATATATGAGGAACAGGTTTAATTCAGCTATAAGCTGCTCCACAGAATCCAATAATTATTGAGCTCAAGTCAGTTTTATGTTGATTAAATTCAGTTTAATAACAGTGTTGATGTTGCAAATTGCTCAATTATGAAACTAATCCTATTTAGCTATAAAGCAGCTTGATAGAAAACATTAGTTTCTTCATCCAGCTCAATTCAATTCAAGTTTTGTTCTCATCTGATAGTGACAGTGTAGTCAACCTGACACAATGTGACAAACATCCAAAGTCAAGTAATGGTTTTGATCTTACTGGAAGTAAAAGTTTACTTTCTTAGTTCACATTGTTTAGTTCCAAAATATCAAAACTTGCACCACGTGTGAAAGAGAAGTGTTTTTTAACTTAGAATGCATGGGCCAAAATGTTAACCAGTAGCCAAATTGCTATTTAGATGTTGTTTTAGGATACTGTTATAGGTTATGTGGCCTTTCTAAAATATTTGTAATACCATACAGAAAGTGTTACTTTTGGGATATATCAAGTTGCTTTTAAAGAACAAAAACATGACTTTCGATCTCCAATTCACAATCAAAAAGCCTCCTTAAAAGTGTATGCCAAAATGTTAAAAAACTAGGCTTGTTGCCTATTATTAGTCATTGTTGCAGGAAGAATATTTGTGTGTGCATGTGGTCCAGGTATGTGTGTTTGGGCTCACTAATGTGTGTGTATTGTTATGACAGAGGAGTCTGAATGAAAATCTTGGTAATGATGAGTATGCTGCTGCCAGGAGGGAAGTTCTTACTCATATGTGCTCTAGGGCAATGCAGGTAAAATTTTGCTCCTGTTATCAACATTTTAAATATACTTTCTGTTCTTTCATTCTGCTATTTTGCTGTATATTTTCATCAGATGTAGAGCAAGAAAATATTGTCTCTTATTTCAGTTTTTTAGAAAATTAAGCAGTAGTGACCTCTGCTGAAAATCTTGTGATCTAATCAGAATTATTTGATGTTGTGGTTCTGTTTAGATGGCGTCGTATTTCTGTACTGGAGCTCTGAAAGATGAGAATTCCTTCCATCATTATGCTCTGAATGTTCCTCTCTACACACACTTCACTTCACCTATACGGCGCTATGTTGATGTCATAGTGCACCGTCTACTGGCCGCCTCCCTTAGTGAGTTACTCTACTGTTAAGTGAGGTTGCATGTGGCTAGTAGTTGACTCTGCTTCAGCACCACTAGGGGTTTTCAATGTCCTGCTGCCTGTTCTCTAGTGAGATCCATACTACACTTCCACTATTCACTGAATGGAGTCAACACCGTGAACACAGTTTAGCATGTACAGGATGATGATGATAATGAGGATGTGACTTTTGTTGACTTAAGTTTGTGTTTTAGATTATTATTGTGCTGAAAAATTCCTTAATGGAGGCCTCCAGATTTTGAGAAAAGTGAAAGTTGTGACATTTGCCAAGTATGGTAACCCATACTCGGAACTGGTGCTCTGCATTTAACCCATCCAAGTGCACACACAAAGCAGTGAGTACTAGGGAACACACACACCGTGAACACACACCCGGAGCAGTTGGCAGCTATCTGCTCCAGTGCCCGGGGAGCAGTAGGGGGTCAAGTCAAGTCACCTTTATTTATATAGCGCTTTTAACAATACAGATTGTGTCAAAGCAACTGAACAACATTAATTAGGAAAATAGTGTGTCAGTAATGCAAAATGACAATAGTAAACACTCATTTTTCAGTTAAAGGCAGTTCATCATTGAATTCAGTGATGTCATCATACAGATCAGTTCAGTTTAAATAGTATCTTTGCAATCATTTGCAATCAAGTCCATGATATCGCTGAAAATTAAGTGTCCCCAACTAAGCAAGCCAGAAGCGACAGCGGCAAGGAACCAAAACTCCATCGGTAACAGAATGGAGAAAAAACCTTGGGAGAAACCAGGCTCAGTCAGGGGGGCCAGTTCTCCTCTGGTCAGACAAAACCAGCAGTTCAATTCCAGGCTGCAGCAAAGTCACATTGTGCAGAGGACTCAACTGGTTCCTGTGGTCTTGTCCTGGTGGTCGTCTGAGACAAGGTCTTTACAGGGGATCTGTATCTGGGGCTCATCTAGTTGTTCTGGTCTCCGCTGTCTTTCAGGGCTGTAGAGGTCCTTTCTAGGTGCTGATCCACCATCTGGTCTGGATACAAACTGGATCTGGTGGCTATGGTGACCTCAGAATAAGGGAGAAACAGACTAATATTAGCATAGATGCCATTCTTCTAATGATGTAGCAAGTACAGTAGGTAGACAACCAGAATGGGTATTACCGCTGCGTGTACCGCCGCCGCAGGGCCGCGGCGTTAACTGCAAGTCAGTCGTGTGTTAAAATCATTTGCGAAACTACCGCCAAGTGGCACAAAGGGACGGATTGCGAAATGAATGTAATTGTAAAATGAGATAAAAGGAGGAAGTAAAACAACAATGACATTATGATATAACATTGTAACATCTTTAAAAACCATTAAAAAATTTACAGTGAGTTAATTTCAAAACATAGGATAGTCTTAGGCTACAGTCTACTCATCAAAAATTAAAAGACCTTTACACAAAGGTCACGAGCAGCTCTGTTTCATCTCGGAGACGCGTTCTGTCTTTGCGCTTGCCAAATTCCGCCGTGTAAATAGCAAATCCGTCATGGCACGAGCGCAACTGGCTCTTAAAGTGAATGGAAGATTTGACTCTGATTGGTTTATTGCACGTTACGCCCAAAAGTGGATTTGGACACGGCCTGAGTGCACCTGCGCCGTGCGCTTGACACTTTGCGTTTAGATCGTTAAAATAGGGCCCATATTATATTATAGTGTATAATATTATACTTTACATAATAATATATAATGTACTTTTTATACAGTAGAGAGAGAGAGAGAGAGAGAAATTATTCCCGGGTCTAAAACATACATAGCTGGTTTTCGTGCACTTCAGCAAGTCATTGACATATTTACATGCATTAAAATAAGGCTATTTTAAGAAATAATTGAATAAATTAAGTTGTTTTTATGCATTTAAATAATTAGACATGCTAAAACACAGAATTTGATAACAATAAAACATATGGTGAAGAAAAAATAAAACATTTCATAGGGCCCTAAACATTATTTTTGTTAAACTTTTAATAAATTGTTGTGAAAATGTATGTGTTATGATTTAAATTAATTAGACATGCTTTTTGATTAATACAATTAAATTGATCCATTAAAAAGGAGTTGAGAAAAAATAAAACGGAAAAAAATGGAATCCATAAAAATTAAAACGGAAAAACGGAATTTGGAAAAAAATAAAATGGAATTCATAGGGCCCTAAAAAAGGAAAGTAAAGTAATAAGTAGTAAAGTTACTTTTCAAATGCAGTAACTAGTAAAGTAATCTCATTACAATTTACAGAAGTAACTAGTAACTAATTAAATTTTTTGAGTAACTACCCCATTAGGATTTGTTGTAAAGTGAAGGGAACTAAAAATATCCTGTTGGCATGTTATAACATTATTAGGCCAGGCGTTATTATTTCTGAATGTAATAAAATGCAACTTATACATGACTTATATATTTTTTTTCCTCTCACAAACGTAATTTATTTTTTTAGCGTGTTCAAAAAAAAAAAAAGTTAAATTTTATTTCAATTTTATTTCAATTTTTGTTTTTGTGTTTCAGAGGAAAAATCATTGTTAAGGTATCTCTCCATTACGATCCGTTCTGAAAGCAGAATTTATGCAAACGTTTATAAAATGCTTTAAAAACTTTAACAGAGATGTCTAAAGGGTATTTAATAGGTCTGCCCCCACGTAAGATTTTTCTAGTTACTAGTCGTTCATTTGTCATTATTCAACTAATCGCAGGTTTATATTAAATTTACATCTATAATCCATAATGAGCCTTAATATATTCCGCGCTCAACCACATGCATTAAATTTGCCACAAAGCACAGGCAGAAGTAGCCTAATAATTGTGAAAAAGGAGACATTTTAATTATTTATTAATAAATGTTTTCTTGTTGGCTGCAAGATAAAATTTACAGTGCTGGCTCTCTTCAATGCAACTTTCACAGATTACATAATGCTTTCGTTCTGAATTGATTCGTTTAAAAGACATTTCAAGCTTTCTGTAGATATATTTCTCATGTATGTGAGACACCACAATTTTAAGTTAATTCATTATCAGGAAAAAATTCAAGTGATCAAGATGGCGCCTCCCTGTCATGAATGCGCATTAATAAATTTACGCATAAACACTTGAATATGAATATTCACATTTTGCATATGCATTACAACGTAAATGATTTTTTACATGCAATTATCCAAAATAAAACCAAACAAGATTTGTAATGAAGATAAAACAAATAAGAATAAATGTTGCACGTTGCACTCAGCATCACTTGCGCCTGCAGCCGTCAAATTTAACACATCAGCGAGGCAAAACTGACGTCTATTTGTGAAAATGTGCTTTGATGCACTTGTTTGATAACTTTTGGTAAAAGCGCCACTCAGCAGTCAAAAGCTGCAAATGCACTTTGCAGACGCGGCGGCGGCAGTAGAACCACCGTTTTGGTTGGCCATCTACTGTACATCCGGTCCTATGGGAAGTGTTCCCGGTTCTGGTTGACCCTAATTAATTCAGCCTAAGAATCCTTTAACCGATTTGGATATTAGAAGCTTATTAGTGTGTTATGTGTAAGCCAGGTTAAAGAGATGGGTCTTTAATCTAGATTTAAACTGCAAGAGTGTGTCTGCCTCCCAAAAAATATTAGGTAGGTTATTCCAGAGTTTGGGCGCTAAATAGGAAAAGGATCTGCCGCCTGCAGTTGATTTTGATATTCTAGGTATTATCAAATTGCCAGAGTTTTGAGAACACAGCGGACGTGGAGGACTATAGTGCAATAAGAGCTCATTCAAATACTGATGTGCGAAACCATTCAGGGCTTTATGAGTAATAAGCAAGATTATAAAATCTATACAATGTTTAATAGGTAGACAGTGCAGTGTTGACAGAACCAGGCTAATATGGTCATACTTCCTGATTCTAGTAAGAACTCTATTCTGCTGCATTTTGGACCAGCTGGAGTTTGTTTATTAAGCGTGCAGAACAACCACCCAATAAAGCATTACAATAATCTAACCTTGAGGTCATAAACGCATGGATTAACATTTCTGCATTTGGCATTGTGAGCATAATTTAGATATATTTTGAGATAGAAAAACGCAGTTTTACAAATGCTAGAAACGTGTCTTTCTAAGGAAAGATTGCTATCAAATAGCACACCTAGGTTCCTTACTGATGACAAGGAATTGACAGAGCAGCCGCCAAGTATTAGACCATGTTCTATGTTATTAAATGCAGAGTTTTTAGGTCCTATAATTAGCACCTCTGTTTTTTTTTTTTTTTTTTTCAAAATTTAGCAGATTTAATAAGTTTATACAATTCTTCCTCTCCTATAGTAGAGAATGAGTGGAATTGTTCCTCAGGCGATCCATAGCGCACTATCTGATGTGATACTGTGGCTGATGGATGCATGGTTACAATTTTATCTCTAATAGTATCGATCTTAGAAGTAAAGTAGTTCATAAAGTCATTACTGCTATGCTGTTGGGAAATGTCAACACTTGTTGATGCTTTATTTTTCGTTAATTTAGCCTCTGTATTGAATAAATACCTGGGGTTAAGTTTGTTTTCTTCTAAAAGAGATGAAAAGTAATCAGATCTACAGTAGGTGGCCATCCAAAACGTTGGTTCTACCGCTGCTCGTACCGCCGCTGCGGCGTCTGCAAAGTGCATTTGGAGCTTTTGACCGCTGAGTGGCGCTTTAATCACAAGTTTTCAAACAAGCGCATCAAAGCACATTTTCGCGAATAGACGTCAGCTTTGCCTCACTGTTTTGTTATATTTGACTGCAGTCGGGAAAATGAAAGGAAAACACTTTAGGCTAGTTAAAATATTTAATATTCACAGATGAAAGTTTAGTCCTTATGAAGATATGTGCGTTTCTTAGAACGAATTCAAGCACGATAAATGTGAAGCCTATGAGCCTGTGCTTATATTTTCTCTACACCATATTTTAGGTTTGACACATTTAAATATTGTGCAGTATTATTTATATAATATGAATTGTGTGTTATATTATTCAAAAGAAATTGTGGTTTACTTTGCATCGGAGCATTAAGAGTGGTAGCTTATTGTGAGCTAGGCTTGCGTGTTTTATAAATTATTTTCTTTATTTTAGTAAAACGTGAGGGACTGTATAATTTTGCTCCCATTATTTAGGCCTAATTAAAACAAGAAACGAATAAATTAAACCTGCACGATTTAGCTAAATCACTGAAACTCTAAAGAATGGACTGATTAATAAAACGTCCTCATGATTAAACTCAAGTCATTAATCAACAAAATACTTACAATGTAAAAAAGAGCTTCATTAATTGACAACTTCAGTGATTTTAAATGGAGTCTTCTTTACTTGCTTTTATATAATTTAAGTAAAAAATAAATAAATAAATGAAATAAATTGCAGCCGCATTTAAATGCAGGTTTGTACAATATTCTGTAAAATGTAAGAGTGCAAGATTTGCTCGGCGCGCATGATGCTGAGTGCACGTGCAGCATTTATTCTTATTTGTCTACATTTTATCTTAATTACAAATCTTGTTTGGTTTTATTTTGGATAATTGCATGTAAAAAAAATTTACTTTGTAATGCATATGGAAAATGTGAATTATTATTCATATTCAAGTGTTTGTGCGAAAATTATTAATGCGCTTGACAGGGAGGCGCCCTCTCGATCACGTGATTTTTTTTTTCCCTAATAATAAAATAACTGAAAATCTGGGTGTCTCACATACATGAGAAATATATCTACAGAAAGCTTGAAATGTCTTTTAAACGAATCAACTCAAAACGAAAGCATTATGTAATCTGAGAAGGTTTCATTTCTCTCTAAAGCCGCGTTCATGTGGGGAGAGCCAGCACTGTGAATTTCATCTTGCAGCCGATAAGAAAACATTTGTTTATTAATAAATAATTAAAATGCCTCCTTTTTCACAATTATTAGGCTACTTCTGCCTGTGCTTTGTGGCAAACTTAATGCATGTTCTTGAGCGCGGAATATATTAAGGCTCATTATGGGTTATAGATGTAAATTTAATATAAACCTGCGATTAGTTGAATAATGACAAATGACCGACTAGTTACTAGAAAATCTTACGTGGGAGGCAGATCTATTAAATACCCTCTAGACATCTCTGTTAAAGTTTTTAAAGCATTTTATACGCGTTTGTATAAATTCTTCATAACGGTCTGTAACGGAGAGATGCCTTAACAATGATTTTCCCTCTGAAACACAAAAAACGAAAAAAATTGATATTTTATGTTTTGAGAATGGCCAACCCTTCTCTGCAGATATTGTGCTTCTGGTTTGTGCATTTTAAATCACATAAAGTCTACAAAATATAATGTCTCCCAAAACTTTACTTTTACAAAAAATACTTTACTGATCTCTGGACTCTGTTTGGGATTTAGAAAAACTTAAAGAGATGGTTTAATATAGGCCTATTGTTTATGAATAGGCTACATTCTGTAAAAATTTATATTTCACACTCTAAAAAAAATATTGTATGGACGCGACAAAATAAAACGGCCGACACTCCACTCAGGGCTCGTAGTTGTGATTGGGCTCAACCCTCCCCCGCGCGTCTGAGACATGCTGCCGAGCAGAGTATGAGTGGAGCAGAGTGATTCTGACTGGAGCGATTTTTTAAAAGTCGGAGCGTCGTGGTTTTCACTCGCTCCAGCACTGCTCCATCACGAGTACAAGTCATGCCAATGGCCCGTAAAATAACTGCATATTTAGCAAGAATTCACATGATAAACATATTTAGCTATAGCTTGATACACATAATCTCGCCGTATAATGATGGCAATAGTCGAGCGTTACAGGCTAGTTATCAAGGAGTTTGTCTGTTCCTTTTATTGATTATTTTTGGGTTAAAGCATGATTTAAACAGATACAGCACATTCCCACGCAATCGCTGTCGCAATAATGCATTCAAACAAATGTAATCTTACAGTACTTCATCTGTATCTGATTTTGAATGAGCAGAGATCTGTAAGAAATGCATCAATCTGTAGATAAAATAACCGAAAATGTACTGTTATTTTCAATACAAACAAAATTTGCAAAAAGCAGCAATTATACCTTTTAATGCTGACAATGTTATTAGTTTGGCATTTGGTAGGAAAAAAAGTTTGCACACAATAGCCTAATCCCCTTTGAAACTGTCCTGTAATTTTATTTATTTATTTATTTATTTTTATAGGCTACATCATGAAAATAACATTTCAACTTTATCCACGGAGCGAGTGCGGAGCAGTGTTTCTGGTATCAGTTAGCGGATTTATTATTAAATGCTCGAGCGCGGAGGGGAAATTGTATGATTGCATGATGGGCTAGTATTAAAAATAAATAAATAAAATAAAGGTCTTTCCAGCATTAAGGTAATAGCGTTACTGCTTTTTTTTAATCATCTTGTCTCAGTTATGAATTTGACTGGTAAATGATAAAGAATTATATTAAAACTTGTCTTGAACAATTTCGTTGTCATTTGAATATTGATTTTAAGTAGGGAGGCAAAAAAAAAAAATCGATTTAAATTGTAAAACGGATTGTTTTGTGAAAAATCGGGGATTTTTTTTAGGCCATAAGGCCTGTCGCCCAGTCCTAATGCAACAGTTTGCATCTTTTTATTTTATTAATTTTTTTTTATTTTTTTTTTTTAAATTTTTTTGGAGTTAAGGCACTTCCTCTGAAATTAAGTTATAATAACTAATAAACTTTATTGCGCTATACAGTAGTCAACATTTGTCCTAAAACCTGTTCTGCAAGTTTGAAACCCTCATAAGGCACTGTCCATATGAAAGAGCAAGAAATTCACACCTTTATCTCGACCCCCACAAGCTATACAGAACTACCCCCCAACCCCCTCCAGCTGAACTGAATTCGGTCTGTTTGTTGGCTGTGGGGAACGGTGAGTTGTCATGATACTGGGTTGAAACATGCCTGAACTCACAGCAGCCCTACTCTTTTTATTCATTATCTTCTCGCAGCCCATATTATTATTTTCCCTAGACCAAAATAATAACAAATTATCAATTGACAATTAATTATATTTTTTGCGAAAATCATGTTATTTGTGAACGTAGGTGTTTGAGGAAGGCTTTAAGACCAAGCGGAGTCCTCCGTTAGCTGCTCCAGCTTCACCGTCCGCGGTTTGATTTTACTAAATCAGTTTGAGGCGAATACAACTCATTGATCATGAGCCCAACATTTAGCAAGGTGGGAAAACATTCAGTCTACCTGAAGCTAATGCTGTTAAATAGAGATTAAGTAGGCTATTCTTAAACTTGGATCTCATTATATTGAAGTAAAAATCCAAACACCCGAAGCAACCTACACTCTCAGTGTTCTTTCATTGAAAAGTATGTATTTTATTTATTCACAGGCTATATGGTTGAAATAATATTTTAGTTGAAAACTTTAAGTGCCATTGTTTAAAAAACTGCATCATAGAAACGTTTTATAGACCTTCAGTTGTCATACTTTAAAATCCCATGCCATTTGTAATTTCACTGTATTTTCACCTCCTAAATTACTACCCCAATTCTATAATGGTAAAATTTATTCAGGCCGATGGCGTTTTTTATGAGATTATTTATTTTTATTTTTAGAATAATTGTATCCTACATAAATGGGTGAATCAGAACAAATATAACTTTTTAACTGCAGGCAGATATAGGCCTATATTATTGTACATTACAAATATTTGGATCTTCCCTAATTCTCTCCCTTATTTTATTCAAGAATAAATACTTATTTTCTTCAAGAATAAACATTATAAATAAATAATAAAAGAAAGAACCTCTATTAGCCCTTATTTATAGGTTGTAGGAGATATGCGAGCGATTAATAGATTAAAAAAAAGAAAAAATTTTCATAGAAAAAATTTAAGCAATTAAAACCTTTTTTTATACTAGATTCAACTTGAATTTCAATACTATTAAGCTGACTTTAAAATCTCAAGGAGTTTATAAGTTGAAACGGTAAAATGTCACAGTGCATGTTAAATAGCCTAAATGAACTTGTCTTGTCATGTTAGCATAAAACTAACAATATATTTTGATTTTTTTTCTTTTTTTTTTTTTTTTTTTCTTTTTTTTTTAAATGAACAATTCCTGTATAAAATGTGACAGCAACCTTTATATCAAACATTTTGAAATCGTCCACAGCTGAACAACACGAGAGGCAGATTGAGTGTGCGGAGTGAATGTGATGCACAAAGTCATTTTCAGATTCAATGGAAAAATAAAGCTGGATAAAAACATACACGAAAACACGCTAAAAATAAATTAAGTTTGTGAGAGTTGCATTTTATTACATTCAGAAATAATAACGGCAGGCCTAATAATGCTATAGGCTAATAACAGGATATTTTTAGTTCCCTTCACTTTACAAAAAATCCTTTAAATTCAACAAATTTATCAGAACAGAACAAGAATTACAAATATATAATTCTAATGGATAAATATAATTGCAGTATATAATAATATAGGCTTATAAACAAAAAAATAAAAATAAATAATAATAATTTAAAATAATTTAAACCGATACATAAGGTAAGGTTGGGCTAAACTCTTATTCATTAGGGAAAACAGGCTTTGGATTTCACACGTGTTTCAGTATCGACGGAAAAAAAATCATAATGAGCAAAAATAAGCCAAAGTGGACCGCTGCTCACGCCTTATGGCACGGTGAACGGCTGCTGTTTCTAATGAATATGGTCACGTGAGGCACCAGCTCGAGTGTTTTAGTATTTCACAATTTTTGGTCACACAGTAAAGGCATAATTCAAAAATGCAAAATGTTAGCAATTTGAAAAGTCAAGAATAATAACAGAGTGAATAAGAATTATTTGTAAATGCTGGACCGTTCTCATTTCGCTCTGCAAATGGAACCTGAAGTTTATTGACACTAAGTTGAGGGATTATAAGGATTATTAAGAATGTACCGAAATGAAAACATTTAGCTTTTAATCCATATATATATATATATATATATATATATATATATGTGGTTGTGTGTGTGTGTGTGTGTGTGTGTGTGTGTGTATGTATGTAAGTGTGTGTGTGTGTGTGTGAGCATGCATAAGAGCCTTTGTGTAAAGGTCTTTCTTTAAATTTTTGATGAGTAGACTGTAGCCTAAGACTAAGGATGTAATAATGTATATTATAATGTTATTGTTGTTTAACGTCTTCCTTTCATTTTACAATTACATTCAGTTCGCAATCCGTCCCTTTGCGCCACATGGCGGTAGTTTCGCGAATGATTTTAACACGCGACTGAATTGCAGTTAACGCCGCTGACCTGCGGTATTACCCATTTTGGATGTCTACCTACTGTAGCAGTTTTTAATGCTTTTCTGTAGGATAGGTTACTTTCCCACCAAGCAATACGAAATACTTCTAGTTTTGTTTTCCTCCAGCTGCGCTCCATTTTCTGGGCTGCTCACTTTAGGGTGCGAGTGTGCTCATTATACCGCGGTGTCAGACTGTTTTCCTTAATCTTCCTTAAACGTAAAGGAGCAACTGTATTTAAAATGCTAAAAAAAAGAAAGAGTCCATAGTTTGTTACTACAAGTTGTTCTGAGGTTTTGGATATGCTAAGGAATTGGGATAAATCAGGAAGATTACTTACAAAGCAGACTTTTGTAGTAGAAGTGATGGTTCTATCATACTTGTAACAAGGAGTAGAATGTACAGTTTTAGCTATATGAAGTTTGCACAAGACTAAATAATGATCCGAGATATCATTGCTTAGCTACATAATTTCAACACCATCAACATCAATTCTATGTTACAGTATTAAATCTAGAGTATGATTTCAACAATGAGTAGGTCCTGAGACGTGTTGTCTAACCCCAATAGAGTTCAGAATTCTGATCCCAATGCATCTTTTTGATTATCGACATGGTTATTAAAATCACCAACAATTAAAACTTTATCTGCAGCCAGCACTAACTTGGATATAAAATCAGCGCATTCTTTAATAAAGTCTGTATGGTGTACAAAGTACAAACATCACAGGGGATTTATCATTAACACTTGTTTCTCTGGACAATGTTATATGAAGCACCATTACTTCAAACGAGTTATACTTGAAGCCTGCCCTCCGAGAAATACTGAAAACATTGTTATAAATTGAAGCAACACCTCCCCCTTTACCTTTTGGACGTGGCTTATGTTTATAACACTAATCTTGGGGGGTAGACTCATTTAAAATAAAGTAATCACCAGGTTTTAGTGATCAGTGATTATATCATTTACAAAAAGCGCTTTCATAGAAAGGGACCTGATATTCAATAAGCCAAGCTTTATCATTTGTTTATACGTATTGCAGCTGTTTTTTATTTGTTGAACATCAATTAAATTGTTACTCTTAAATTGGTTTGGATGTTTTTTGTATTTTCTAGTTCGGGGAACAGACACAGTCTCTATAGTGTGATATCTAGGTGAAAGAGTCTGTATGTGCTGAGAATTAACTTATTTCTGTGACATGAGGTGGCTAGCAGATGGTCGGTTTAGCCAGTCTGTCTGCTTCCTGACCTGATCCCCAGTTAGTCTAGTACAAACTCCAAGACTATGCCAGATTTCTAGACAGAAGAGCGGCACCACCCCAGGAGGGATGAAGATCATCTCTTTTCAACAGGTCAGGTCTGCCCCAAAAGCTCGTCCTGTTGTCTATGAAACCTATGTTATTTTGCGGGCACCACTTAGACATCC
This sequence comes from Cyprinus carpio, assembly GCF_018340385.1. Lineage (NCBI taxonomy): Eukaryota > Metazoa > Chordata > Actinopteri > Cypriniformes > Cyprinidae > Cyprinus > Cyprinus carpio. The sequence goes on along the minus strand of NC_056598.1, from coordinate 141,248 downwards.
AGCCATTGAGTGATGACAGTCTGCTATGTATCTCATCACCACGGTAAGCAGGGAGGGGACCAGAGCATATTACAGTGACTGAAAATAATACCCCCAGTGTCTGGGGGTTCAGTGTCTTGCTCAAGGGCACTTCAGCCATGGGTATTAAGGGTGGAATGGAGCGCTGTTCATTCACTCCCCCCACCTACCTCTCCTGTCGGCACTAGGACTCGAACCTGCAACCTTCGAGTTACAAGTCCGACACTCTAACCATTAGGCCACAGCTGCCCCCTTTGTACCTGAATGGTCTGGTATTTGGCAGGATACATAATTTCTATCTAGAATACTACCCTAGTCCCAGCTGAAGAGAAGCAGCCCTTTGGAATGTCATTATGGTGCCCCATTGCCTCCACTTGTTGATGATGGCCTTCATAGTATTCCATGGCACATCTAATGTATTAGAAATACAATTATACCCTTCTCCTATTTAGTACCACTTCACATCTTCACCTTTACCTTCACCCCCAACACATCTTTGTGGGCCATGGCTTCAGCAATAAACAAAGAAAGATAGCTTGAATTTACATGAACAGGACTACTTCTAGTGGTAGTTTTAACCTCTTCTCTCCAGTCATCAGTCTGCTGAAATGAAGAGGCGGTTGAGGAGGTGTGCTCAAATCAAGATCTGCCCTCTATTTTCTTTTTTTTTATTATTATTTTTTTATTCAATATTCGATTTAATTCATAAAAGCATTACAACTGGTAGCAACTTCCAGATCATACAGACTTTAAGTTCATTGATTAGTAATGGTTCTATTTGAAGCCTCATATTCATTATATCTGTGCCGTTACAGACTGTGGACCACCATTGAGTCTCTCATTAGAGGAAGTACACAAACTGGCATCCCACTGCAACGACAGGAAGACTGCTTCAAAGAGAGTCCAGGAGTTGAGCTCTGAACTTTTCTTTGCTGTCTTTGTTAAGGTATGTATCATAGAAAAAGATCAGGTTTTATTTATCATTTGAACAGCATGCACATAGGGTAAAAATTATCTGTATGTGTAAATATTAATAAAATAAACTTACAAAATACATTTTGCCCTTGATCATATGAGCATAGTTGTTGATCTTCCAAATGTTGTGGATATGCCAAGTCAAAAATTATGTTGGTAAACACAGCTGAACCATTTATTCATATATGTGATAATGCTGGTAGGAGTGTGGTCCTTTGGATTCAGAAGCTATGGTCATGGGAGTTCTAGACCAGTCCTTTGATGTGCTTGTGCTTCGCTACGGAGTGCAGAAACGAATCTACTGTAATGTATGTATGACTGTATTCAACTTCTGTTTGTTTTCATAGCTTATCATTATTTATTATTATTTATAAATGGTAAAACGTATTTCACAATAGAAATAAAAATGTTGAAAAAATATATTGGTACCATACATATAGTCCCCATATTTGACCATAATAGTAAAAAAAAAAGAAAAAAGGGAACTTTTCAATACTGAAATTAAGCACCAACTTTTCTTGCAGTACCTCTAGTACATGGCGGTTCCTTGCATCTATCGCAACATGCTATAGCATGCTAAAACAGAAAAAGAAAAAAATAGCAAAGAGTTATTATAATTATTTATTAATTAAACTAGTGTTTTTTGAGACCGTGTCAGCTACAAAGATGAAGCTGACAATGCTGAGTCACCATCTCCGCAGTATAGTGGATTAACTTTCAGAAATTTACCTTTAATAAGAACTACATAATGAAAGAGTTTTTGTTTTGAATTTGTTCATTTAAAAGTACACATTTTTAGCTTACTGTAGATGTTTCTCATGTCTGTGAATCAAGTAGTTTATAGGCTATATGCTGAGTTTTGGTTCATTTTTGTGACATACTCCAGTTCACAGAGACCGAGACGGTAGAAAGTGAACACTGTTCTTGATTTTACGAAAGCACAATGTTTTATTGATATTATGAGTGTACACAGACACTTTACTGTTTCGAATGATTTATTATTCTTCATGTGCATGAGCAAAAATAACAGTGTATTTTGTTTCCATTGTTATCAGGAAAAAATGCCAGTGAATGCCAGCCTCCATGTCATGCAATAAATGTGCTAATAGCTTTCACACTCCACACAAACACTTGGCATTGTAGGATTACAAATTTAAGAATCTGTCTCAGATCTACTGATCCTATATCCTGACATACATGAACGATTCTGTTAAACAAAGTTTTTGTTAAAACAAAATTATTTATATCTGTATCAGCAGCGTAGCAGATCTATTCTGCCGAGACCATATACGTTAACATTGTCATGTACATTACTATGCAAATCACTCCGAGAGCTGTCATGACAGAAATAAAGTTTACATTCATTCACTTCACACACTCATTATTGCGTAGTGACTTTAAAGGTTAATGTATAATATAGCACTGATCCCCTGACTCACCTGTTACCCAGCAAACATGAGTGACTGAACCAGACTCAGCCGAATATTATTTGCCAAAATTATTCGTTATTCTTTTGAAGCCATTATCCATGCCTTTCAGAATAAGGTATTTGGCTTCGGTCACACCCCTAGTCGTCACCCAGGTGCATTGTCTCCATTCCTAAGCACTGCCCCCTAAATGTATATAAACTACAATGTATCACTGCCTTAGTTAGACTTTTGATGACTGCAGTGCCACACAGTGCGTTCTCAATAAAGAACTCCAAGATACCCAAGAGTTTCCTGGTCTGCTCTTCTGAGTTTCTAACAGCCTCTAATAGTGCACATGTATCTAAGTCAGTGTTAGAGCGAGCGGCCATGTGAAGTTGCTATTACTTAAATGTTTCACTTTCAAATAATAAACCATATTTTAGGTCAGTGAATAAACAAACTTTTGGATTTCCTGCCCGATATACTGTAATTACCTCAAGCACCATCTGTTAGCTATCTGTCTGTCATGGACCATTTTGTTTCTGCAACTAACCGACTAATACAATTTTAGTCGTCAAAGCCTTTTCCCAGTGTTTAGTTGATTATTTAGGGGGGGCAGCCCTAGTATTTATGTTTATTGTTACAGTTTGTATCTTCCGAAAATGTTAGATATATGTAAAATAGAAGCATTTACCTTCTGTCGACATGCTGTCATGTTATTTTTAGATTAATATCATTCCTTATACCAAGTTGCTTGAACTGTATCCCCTAAGTTATGAAGACCATTTTAACTCCTCTGAATGTAAATGAGACATTAAATTGAGTTCAGAAAATGAAACCAGCACAATATTAATGGCAACAACAGATTAAACATTCATTGCTTTTTAATGATGCATGACATAATGAATAATAAATGTTGTCTTTCTCCCAAAGTCATTAGAAGGTCTAAAGGCAGTCCACTTCCGTAAAGTGGGAAAGAGACCAGAGATGACGCTTGTTTGGGAACAAGCTGACCCGAGCAAAGAGTCCACACAGCAGGTGTACTATCCCAAGCAGCTCTCTGTTTGCTAAAAACATGTTTTCTCAATTTCTGATACATTGGTTTATAATGAGTGTATTTAGAATGTCATTGTCATTGTTTTCAGTTTCTAAATGTTGAAACATGTTTTCTCAATTTCTGATACATTGGTTTATAATGAGTGTATTTAGAATGTCATTGTTTTCAGTTTCTAAATGTTGAAACAAATGTTTTTACATTTTATAACTAAAACAGCACATTGCCGATCAGCAAACCACATAACAATGTTCTTGAACCACTCAAAAGATATTTACCACTAAACCACACCTAATAACCACATACCAATGCATAAAAACACAGAGTACCCTATTAACCACATGGCAACCCACAAGTAACTGTCTGGGACACCCTACCAGCTGCATGCAAACAAACCCAGGGTTTAAACTTAACTTTTACACTCAAAAGCCAGTTTGGCTACTAAATTAATTTACAGGTTATTCATAACTTCTACTAGCCAAAAGAAAAAATACTGAAATAAACCAGCAGTTTGGCTGTCCACATTGGATATGACAAAGCAAGCATTGCAATTTGCAAATCACAGTCTTAAAAAGAACGAGGCATCAGTTTACTTTCGGGGAGTTGTCATGTTGCACCGCATCCAGTGTAGACAGCATCACTGATCGTAATGGGTTTTATTGTTCCATTTTGTCGCACCCGGTGTAGTGTAGACAGTGTGAGTCTTCAGTCTTTTTTTGACTCTGTTATTGCTTAAATGCATAAGAAACCAGTGTGCCCGCCACGCCGTTATTTGTTGGGTATGTTCAAGTAAGCTAGATATGTGCAGATGTTGCGCAGATGTTGCGCAGTTAGGCTTGATTTAATATATTGATTCGCAAGTTCAGTATTTGTGATAAATCAGCACAGATTTGGCTTAAATAAATGTGCCCAAGAAATTGAGTGAACATTATTTACGAAAAGTAACCCGCCAAATTGGTTAGTGATTTGACAGTATCACCCGCCACAGCTGATTTTTGATGGGTTAGTGGCTGTTAATTTCAAACCCTGCTTTAAACCGTTCAGAACATAGCAACACTCTGTCAAGTACAGGTGCATCAATAAATTAGAATGTCATGGAAAAGTTCATTTCAGTAATTCAACTCAAATTGTCAAACTCGTGTATGAAATAAATCCAATGCACACAGACTGAAGTAGTTTAAGTCTTTGGTTCTTTTAATTGTGATGATTTTGGCTCACATTTAACAAAAACCCACCAATTCACTTTCTCAACAAATTAGAATACTTCATAAGACCAATAAAAAAAATTAATGAATTGTTGGCCTTCTGGAAAATGTTCATTTACTGTACATGTACTCAATACTTGGTAGGGGCTCCTTTTGCTTTAATTACTGCCTCAATTCGGCGTGGCATGGAGGTGATCAGTTTGTGGCACTGCTGAGGTGGTATGGAAGCCCAGGTTTCTTTGACAGTGGCCTTCAGCTCATCTGCATTTTTTGGTCTCTTGTTTCTCATTTTCCTCTTGACAATACCCCATAGATTCTCTATGGGGTTCAGGTCTGTTGAGTTTGCTGACCAGTCAAGCACACAAACACCATGGTCATTTAACCAACTTTTGGTGCTTTTGGCAGTGTGGGCAATAGGGCTGGGTGATATATCACATGCGATTGTCACACGCATTTCGTCAGTAAAGCTTTTAGATGGAGCGGCATTTAATAGAGAGAGCCGTAGTTGACTAGATGCACATGATCATATCGTTCGATATATCATCCAGCCCTAGTGGGCAAGTGTAAATTCTGCTGGAAAATGTAATCAGCGTCTTCAAAAAGCTGGTCAGCAGAAGTGCTCCAAAATTTCTTGGTAAATGGGTGCAGTGACTTTGGTTTTCAAAAAACACAATGGACCAACACCAGCAGATGACATTGCACCCCAAATCATCACAGACTGTGGAAACTTAACACTGGACTTCAAGCAACTTGGGCTATGAGCTTCTCCACCCTTTCTCCAGACTCTAGGACCTTGGTTTCCAAATGAAATACAAAACTTGCTCTCATCTGAAAAGAGGACTTTGGACCACTGGGCAACAGTCCGGTTCTTCTTCTCCTTAGCCCAGGTAAGACGCCTCTGACGTTGTCTGTGGTTCAGGAGTGGCTTAACAAGAGGAATACGACAACTGTAGCCAAATTCCTTGGTGGTTCTTTATGCCTTGACCCCAGCCTCAGTCCATTCCTTGTGAAGTTCACTCAAATTCTTGAATCGATTTTGCTTGACAGTCCTCACAAGGCTGCAGTTGTCTCGGTTTGTTGTGCATCTTTTTCTTCCACACTTTTTCCTTCCACTCAACTTTGTTAACATGCTTGGATACAGCACTCTGTAAACAGCCAGCTTCTTTGGCAATGAATGTTTGTAGCTAACCCACCTTGTGAAGGGTGTCAATGATTGTCTTCTGGACAACTGCCAGATCAGCAGTCTTCCCCGTGATTGTGTAGCCCAGAGAACCAAACTGAGAGACCATTTTGAAGGCTCAGGAAACCTTTGCAGGTGTTTTGAGTTGATTAGCTGATTGGCATGTCACCATATTCTAATTTGTTGAGATTGAATTGGTGAGGTTTTGTTAAATGTGTGCCCAAATCATCACAATTAAATGAACCAAAGACTTAAACTACTTCAGTCTTTGTGCATTGAATTTATTTAATATACAAGTTTCACAAATTGAGTTGAATTACTGAAATTAACTTTTCCATGACATTCTAATTTATTGAGATGCACCTGTAGTTAGACCAGCCCAGTAGTGACTATATTTGCTGCAATTTTCTGTAAACTGTAATCACTTTTTTTTTTTTTTTCAGTTTCTTTTATGATGGAAGGGGAATTGTTCTCACAATGTTGAATATATACAGTATGCATGCATAATGTTTAATTTTTCTCTTGCTACAGTCATAATTACTCATTTCGTACTATTATCTTAAGACATTTATTTTTAATTTCACTAACTTTAGTGTATTGGAATTTACCAATGGTTTATTTTGCATATTTTTTTTTTTTTTTTTTTTTTTTTTTTTTTTTTTCTCACTTAGCTCGTGTACATTTTTTATTTTTATTTTTCTAAGAATTAGAAGCTAATTTTGGAACAGGTTGTTTGTCAAATTTATTATTTATTGTTACAAATTATTTACTTAATATGAATGAACTATAAATTTGAATCCAATTTAAGGCTGATTTGTACTTCTGCGTCGGACATACGCCATAGACTCAAAGCCAAAGGATGTGTGTCGGATTTTATTTATACTTCTGCGTTGTTGTTCACGTCGTCGTGCAGTACACATGCAAAAGGCTAGTCTGCAGTGTCCACGGGCATGTTGCTTGTGTAACCGGCAGACCCCGGCAAAAGCTGAAGAAGCAGCAGCTTGTTGAAGCATCAGTTGTGACAGCGGCAAATAAATATCAAAGAACAGATCATTTATTTAAAACTACAAAAAAGAGACAACAACGGAACAGCAGAAGATGGCATTCTTTGAATCTCCACAAGGACTTGTACCATGGCAGAACAACTGTTTGTCATGTACAACAAAGTGATGCAATGCTACATTTTATAATAAATGATAAACACTTGCTCTTTGCTTTGTTTTATTTTGTAACATTAAAATATATTAAAGTGCAAAACACACACACAAAACTCAAATACATACAGAGGAAGGGGTACTAGCAGACCAATCACTTGCAGTCCGCGTAGATTTGACGCGCTGTGACATTTTTGGAGAGGTGCATGTAAGCCCTACGCCACAGCCAGCACGTACTATGCACAACCTACGGTGTAGTTTTGACACAGAAGTATAAATCAGATTTTAGTGTTACCAGTGGTTCATGGGGTTGAGGCACAATTCTAAAATCTTACCTAGGGCACCAACATAATCTGGGCCCATCCTAGAGCAACATCCAAGAAACTGCTTATCAATTCCTTACCTGCTTTTTAGAACATCTTAGAAACAACAAATATTGTTATATCTGCAGTGGATAATGGTGTTGTCCTCTTTTGCAGGAGATTTCCATCTTCACCCTGTTGAATGTTCAGCTCAAGGCAGATGGAGCTCCTATGAAATACAGTGCTGTGCTCAAGAGACCCTCAGCACTCATATGAATTCAATTATTATTTTTCTTTATTATTATTTTTATTATCATTATTATTATTGCTTGCAGAGTTCTTCTTAACCAAACAGAGGTATCAATAGTAAGTAAGGTTGTTCATTTGCACCAATATAATATGAACTTAGTTTTGTATAATTTTATTTTTGATTTTGTCCTGAAATCTTTCAGTTGCAGATTTCTTTTAAGTTAGGAATATTCAGTGTTCGAGTTCAAGTGTGTGTGTGTGTGTATATATATATATACACACACACAAAAACTTCCTTCAGTTCTTCTTTAATTATATACACACGTGTGTGTGTGTGTGTGTGTGTGTGTGTGTGTGTGTGTGTGTGTGTGTGTGTGTGTGTGTGTGTGTGTGTGTGTGTGTGTGTGTGTTGTAGAATTAAAGAAAAAATAAAGGAAGTTTTTGTTTAGTGATTGTGCCAAATAAGTTTTTTTATCTTTAATTTTAAAGAAACTGAAGTTCCATGCCATTCAGAGAATAGTTTACAAAGTTAATTTTAGTTTTTACATTTTATGCTGTATTTCAAACTCTTACCTTCATGTGCTTTGGGATATCTGGGTATTGTGTTCTGTCTTGTACCTACTAGTATATCCAGTCTTTGTATGGGACAAAATCGGCCAGATAAATGACGTTTTGTCAACTTCAGAAGTTGCAGATATGTGAATGATTATTTTGTTTTCTCAATGGGAAGAATTGGGCCCTTAAAGTTACAATTTTAATGAGTGGTTTTTGGACTATATATTAGCTTGGCTGAGGGATTGCTTGGTTTTGTTGCAAATATTGGATCTGTTATGTTTTTAAATAGGATATTTGGATAAATATTTTGTTAACTATTGATAGATCTTTTTAATTGTTGTTTTCAGTAATTGTAAAGCATCTTTATTTTTGGGACTGCTTCTTACGAAGAAAACATCTGGCAGACAGTTTTAGTTAACAATCACTTCAATGGTGGCTTGTAATGTATGTAAAGGTGTTGCCCCAAATACCACATACATTTGAATACTGTTTTACTGAACTTCTGTTTAATGTCTTTAAGAAATGTTTTGTTAATTTTGTTGTGTAATTCATTAAATTCATCTAATATAAGGTGGTTGTTGTTGTTTTTGGCGCACATGAGATCTTGTAAGATACATCAACTATTTACTCAAACTGTTGATTTAGCAAATATTGTTTAATTTACTGTATGGTGTGATATATCATATGTCTATACAAAACTAAGAAACATCAAATATTTTCAATTGAAAATCTTTTAAAGTTAAAGGGATAATCCACCCCAAAATGATTTTTTTTTCATTAATCACTTACCCCCATAGCATTCCAAACCCTTAAAAGAGCGTACGCTGCCTGAGCTCAGCTCATATTCTCCAAAATGGCGCTACGGTGATGCGGAGAGACACAGAGGAGACAAATTGTTGAATAAAGTCGTTATTTTTGTTTTCTTTGCATACAAAAAATATTCTCATCGCTTCATAACGTTACGGTTAAACCATGGCAGATGAACTATTCTGACAATGCTTTTCATACTTTTCTGGACCTTGACAGTGTAATTTACTTGGCAGTCTATGGGACAGTCACAAGCCTCCCGGTTTTCATCCAAAATATATTAAATTGTGTTCCAAAGACGAACTAAGCTGTTACAGGTTTGGAAAGACATGGGGGTAAGTGATTAATGACAAAATTTTCATTTTGGGGTAGAGTATCAGCTGTATTATATAACAAAAATGTTTTAGCAGTTTTTATTATTTTATAAGAGCTGCTATTTGTTTTTTTTTTTGTTTTTTTTTAAGTTGTTTTATAGGTTGGAGACAAAATTATCCATGCATAAATTGTCAAAGTTTTAAATCTGCATGTGATATTTTATTAGAGAGTTGTCAGTTGCTCTAGGTGCTAAATTTTATGTAAGGGTACATTTGTTGTAACGTGGTTCTAAAATATAGTCATTAATGTATTTATAACCAATGTGACTAATTGGGGGAACCAGTGGTGTTTGGCAGAAAAATGTGATTGTGTGATATTGACTACAAAAACAATAAAACTACTAAACTGTTTTTGTGAATGGGTGTCCCTTATTTTGCCTCGCTGAAGGTGGCAACCCTAGCTACAATAATATGTGAGCAGCATGTATGTACGTGATTGTTTTTGAGAAAACAATGTTGTTTTGTATGCGTGCTAAGTGAAAAACTAAAATTTTAAAGTCACTGAAATAAGGCCATAAAACACATACAGAAGATTTGTTCACAAGACTTTTGAGAACTGGATCTTGTAGTCTAGAGTTTTTGCTTCAAAAATATGTGAAAATCATTTGCTCATTCATTCACAGAAATCAATATATTGATTTAAATTTTTTAAGACACTTTTTGTGTAGAAGGTGTATGCGAGGAGGCATGATAATGCTGTGATTCACACCTGAAAAGACAAAGGCCCGCATGAGCCATTCAGTCAGGTGTGTGACAAGTAATTGCTAAAAGAAATAATGTGAGGAAAAAATAAATTTTTTTTGTTTGTAGTTTGTTTACTATATATTTAACTATCACATAAAATAACTTGAGATTCACTTGCGAGTGCAGCTAAACATTTTATTAAAAAAAAAAAACAAGTGTCAAGACGTCATGGGTGCAAGATCCAAAACGGCAGCAGGAAACTTGATGACAGGAAAATAAAGAAACTCGGACATGAGTACCACAATGATCTGACAGAGTAAACATGATGGCAGTACATATATCATGTTGAAATATGATGAACATCACATACCTGGCATTTCCAAAGTGTTTGATGTTTGTGCTCTGAAGAAAATAAACTTACCTGCTTCCAGTCATGAGTACAGTGTACAGTAGATGCACAACCAAAATGACTATTACCGGCGACACAGGGCCAAGGTGTTAACTGCAAGTCAGTAGTGTGTTAAAGTTGTTCATAAAACTACAACCAGAATTACACAATAAAAAACTACATAATATCCTTATGTTGTTGTATTAAAGGTGGTGTAAGCGATTTCTGGTAGCCAGTGTTGACATTTGAAATCACCAAAACAAACACGCCGTACCCCAAAAGGGTCTCGCCCCTTTTTTGATAGCCCCGCCCCACATATACGTACGTAACCCAGGCAATGATTAGTTTTATGAAACAAAGCAAAACCAATTTTACACTATGTCCACAACAGACGCGAGTGCCGCGGCGTTGCAAAATACTATGGAACTCATTATAATCAGTGATGCTGTCTACACCATAGATCTATACATATCATTACATTTAAGGAGGTCCTCAACCCCCCCCCCCCCCCCCCCCCCCCCCCAAATGATGGTCCTACAACCTCCGAATGAACTGGTGGAAAAAAATTCAAAAACCTTTGGTAGACTTATTTGGTCTGGTCAACACTGTCTAAAAGCATCTGTATTATTTTTACAAAGAGAAGAAGGTGGTCAAGGATTGGTGGACATTAAAAGCAGATTAATGACTTTTATGGCGCTTTTCCACTACACAGTACCAGCTCGACTTGACTCGACTCGCCTTTGTTTGGTTTTCCACTGTGTAAAAGTTGTACCTGTACCTGCTTCCAGGTACTTTTTTTCGTATCACCTGCGGCGAGGTTCTGAGTGAACTGAGGCGATACTAAAACGTGACGTGAAAACATGGCAGACTGCTGAATGGTCAGAGAGAATAGTCACTATTCACTGCGTCATCATAGCATCACAAGGAATGGACTGCGGAGTATCCTGAATAACCCCGCCAGCAGTGTTTCGTTTTGCTGCCCTCAGCCTCTCCAGAAACAACGTTTGTCTTCTTGCTGTGAGAAACGGCCACATCCCGAGGATCAAAAACAGCATACACTCGATTTCCTCCATAGTCCTGTGTGTGTGGGTAATGGGTGTGTGTCGCTTAGAAGATTACGTCACGGCAGTTTCCAGCAGCTTCGCTATGACAACCAGGTACTATTGTGGAGGTACTATCTGCAATGGAAAACGGAGCGAAAAGCGAGCCAAGCCGAGATGAGGTGAGTTGAGTCGAGTCGAGTTGAGCTGGTACTGGTAATGGAAAAGCACCATTAGACTACAGTCTGCAAAAAGGCTTCTTTATGGAGATGATGTATGCTGGTCTGGCATGGCTTGTGCCCTCCTGAGAAGAGCAGGAGGGATGGGACTAGATCAACATCTTTTTCTTATGGACATTCAAAACGTTGACTTGTGTGGACTTCAATTTTAAAGGGGTTGGTCAAGTCAAGATTAATGGTGGAATATGCCTACTATCGAATGGTTAAAGACCTTGAAACTTTTAATTATTTTTGGGAGAAAACAAGTGTTTGTGTGAAACTGATATTGATGGAATTGTATGTGTAATTATTTAATTTTTTTTCATTTGTCTTTTTAATTTTTAATTTTTTTTATTTTTTTTTTTTTTTTTATAATTAGAGATGTAATGGTTATTAATCCTGTGAAATTTTTGAAAAAAATACTTTTATAGAAAATTGTGAAATGAGTCTTTAAAAGTCAAAAGTCTCTCTCTCTCTCTCTCTCTCTCTCTCTCTCTGTCTCTCTCTCTCTCGCTTACTATTTACAAAGCTGCTGTTGCAGCCATTAAAATAGTTAAATTTTGTTTTTAATTGCAAAGTTATATTTCTTATTGTTTCAATATTAATTAATTTTGAAAAATGTTTGGAACATTTTTTGTTTGTTAAATTAGTTTTTTTTTTAAGTGTTGACCAAGCGGATAGCAGCAGACAGCTGTGTTGATCACGTTTGATCAATTTACCCTTCTCAAATAATCACAACTTGCTTAAAATAAAATCTATAGATATAAAACACTTAAAGCATATTACAATATTAGTTTAAACATTTAACCTAGATAAAAGCTGTTAGGCGTATATATATATAAGCGTTTGTGCAGAGAGTGGAAGCTGAAGCGCTCTTAATGCTTGGAGGCGCCAGTGTTATCACTTGCATTTTGTTCTTCAGTGTAAACCACTTGAAGTACACCATCATTTTTGCTCATACAGATAAACGTAATACTTCATTCAGAACTGTAAATGTTCTACCCTTATTTTTGTGTGTACTCACAATATCAACAAAACGGTGTGCTTTTGTAAAATAGAGAAAACAGGAAGCGCTTTTTGCCGTCTCGGTCTCCGGGAACAGGGACAGTCTAGCTCGGGCTGAAATGCAAAGCTCTAAAAGCAGGTGCAGTTAAGCTTTGCCATGTCAAACGTGTGGAAAACGCTAGGTGCACTGCTTTCTCCTTTTTCCAAAGCACTCTGTAGCCTGCACTCTATGCTTGCACTCCCGTGGCGTCTGCCGTTCCTAAACAACCATGACCTGCTCTCCATGAAGGCGCAGGAGTTTCAGCAAAGGATAAATGGATTTCCAGCACTAAAAATCCCTTGCAGTAGCTCTGCTACTAAATTCATTTAAAAAAATGTCTATCCTTGTACTGCTATGATCAGCTGTTTCTCCATCTTGGCTTAGCTTTCTTTTTTTCTTACGGGAAAGGATGAAGCTGATTTGTTGATTCTTGTCACATGACCAGCGGTGCACTTGTTGCATTCTGAAAAGTTTAGATGTTTCTAATTTAATTTTCTACCTGTTACATTGTGTTTTATTAATGTCTACACATTCCCCAGCCTAAAACTTACCCTTTCCAATAATGAAATACTAATAATATTGTACAGTGTGACAAAAATTACGCTGTATTTATGTGCGCGTGCCCAGTAGTGCCGTATGTATCCCTTCTATCCCTTTGCGTGTGTGCACTGCGTGAAGGCATCAATCATTTTAATTTTTGACCACAGACATGATGTCAGCAAACAGCAGCATTATAAAGGAAATAAAATATAAATAAAGTATATATAAAAAAATTGATCCTACAGTTCCAAACTCGGTCCTAGAGGGCCGGTGTCCTGCAGAGTTTAGCTCAAACCCTAATTAAACACACTTGAACCAGCTAATCAAGCTCTTAATAGACACACTAGAAACTTCCAGTTAAGGCCAGTTGGAGCTAAACTCTGCAGGGCATTGGATCTAGTTTGTAGACCCCTGTCCTACAAAGTTTTTACTTTGCACATGCTTTTTGATCATTACAAATAATAATGTAAAATTATTTTCTTAGAATAGGAGATATGCTGCCTCTCGCATCACATACATTATCAATAGTTAAGTATGCTGTTTTGAAGAGGATCCTTTTTTTCCCCTCTCATTTGGACTTGGTCTTGACTTGGACTCGAAACTTTTGGACTTGACTTGGACTCTAACCTCTTTGGAATCTGTCTTGACTCGGTCTCGACTAGTCCTGGTCTTGGACTCGACAAAGCTAGACTTGACTACAGCTCTAGAAACTGATGGTTTATATTCACAATAAGCTACAGAATACATGCGACTGAATCCAAGAAGGGCTAATAATGACAGTAAGACATTAATAATGTATGATGGTGCTTTGGTTCATAGGAAACAACTTAAAAATAGTCGTAGTAGTTATTACAGCAAAAATTTGTTTTTGTTCCATTAATAATTTTTATGTGAGGTTGAAAAATAAATGGTGCTATTATCATCGGCACTATAAGCCAGTTTTGCTGTAGGCTAAAAGCAAAAGCTGCATCAAAAAGCAGCGTACTCACTGGCAGTCCAGTTCATTATGAAAAATTTATATATTAGGTCTATATAAGAGCAGCATTTGAACACGGCTTTATTGCACTATAATAAACACACAAGAATTATCTGCACGATGCCACTGTTGTTTTTATTATTGCGAAGTGAGATGAATGAAGAGCGCAGCGCATCTGTCTTGCATGTGCAAACACGCAAAGGGAGGCTATTAGAACACATACTGGAATTAAAGGTTTTAAAACCAGAATAAATTAGCTTTATATGCAGAAGATGTAATTGTATTTATTTCTGAGCCCAATAGTAGCATTCCAAATATCCTTAATTTGATTAATCACTATGGTACATTTGCAGGATATAAAATTAATTGGGAGAGTGTGTTGATGCTAATCACTATCAAAGATTCTTCTTTGCTTCAGCATTTGCCCTTTAAGATTGCTTCAGAACAAATTTACATACCTAGGAAAAAAAAAAGTTTTCCAACTTAGTTGAGGCCAATTTTCAACCCCCTATTGTCTAAACTCAAACCTATGACAAATTTCTGGAGAACACTTCCTATTTCTCTTATGGGTAGGGTAAACACAATTAAGATGATATTTCTCCGCAATTTTTGTATATAGTGCAGAACATTCCTGTATTTCTGCCCAAATATTTTTTTCTTTTCTTTTTTTTTTAAAAACTGGACTCTATCCTGGTTCCCTTTGTCTGGAACTATAAAGTCCATAGGATTTCTAAACACCACCTATGTAAACCCAAAATACAGGGAGGGTTTGCCCAATCTAATTTTCTTTTCTATTATTGGGGTGCAAACCTGAGGACCTTGACTTCATGGATAGATTTTACTCCAATGGGGGAGAATTGGAACAGGAGGAATGTCTCCCATATTCTATTAATGCAATACTTTTATCACCCAAAGTTATAGCTAATTCACTTTGTAATCATAACCCTGTTATTCTGTTCGTATTTGGAAACAGTTAAAGACACATTTCAAATTCACCCAAATGTAATTTTTGCAACAAGTTCTCCAACCTATACGACCGAATAGGTCATTTGTCACTATCCTCAAATACGACCCATACAGCGTTCCCTAAATTAGCGCCCCTACTGGCAACAGGAGATATGCTACAGGAACATTCACCTAAATGCATTGTGGGTTTCTTTTAATATGCTTGTTATTTGTATTTTAAACTGTTTGTGTTTTAAACTCTCCCAGCTGTTCAAAATGTTTAATGCTAAAAATTAGGGGTGACCCCGAATAGTTAAAGATTCGATGCTTCGATAGGAGGAGCCTTATTCGACTACCAATCTCAGGCTGCATCCGAAATGGAATACTTCCATACTATATAGTCAGCAAAACGCAGTAGGCAAGCAAATAAGTATATTTGAATCATCAGTATTCATAAAAGAGTAGGCGAAAATTTCCCTAATTCTTGTGAGATTCAGTCATATGTATACTTAATTTGCATTCTAATATGCCTACTTATCTACTATATAGTAGGAAAAAAAGAGTAGGTGAAGAAAGTAGTATGTCCGAAACCTCAGTGTTCATAAAAGAGTAAGCGAGAAATCCCCGGATGTCCTACTGCTTCAGCCCAGATTCTGAGGTGCTCATCGATGGATACTTTTTTTATCCCAGACGCCCATAGAGATTGCTAAGACATGTGACCAACTGGGCGGCAACGTCATCAGAACGCAAAGAATTATGGGTATGTTTGGCCAGTTTACATGGGTTGGCATAACAGGCTAGTGTTCTGGGCATGAAAATAATGAACAATTAGCGTGAAAAACAGAATATAATCGTACAAAATGCAGCGGACTAAAGAAAACATTGTCGTACCATACCGCCTAAAACTAAATCCTAATGCAAAGACGAGATATGACGAGAAAAAAAGGGAATCAAAAGACTGGATCCTTACGAGCAGAGCGACTGGTCAGGGGACGTCAAACTGTTGCCCAACTTCCAGCACCCATATATTTACAACTACATGATACTAAGTGTTAGTGCATACACACACGAAGTTTTCTATGGACTTTTTAATAATGTAAATGTATTCATCTAAATGTGTTTTACATGTTAAATATGTAAAGAAACTGAAATTAAGTTGGATTGTTACTACTATTTAAGTTATGTAATTGTGTTTGCAAACACCAGAACACTGATTTTGCACAATTCTTCCTTAATACAGATAAAGGAGGCAGAATTTCATTCGGTCTTTGTGTATTTTATTTACAGACATGGCTAAAAATCATTACATGTGAGAAGAGACATTACAAAATCTTTTGGAAAACAATAAACATTTACATATTAGATGTTAGCATGGTATATAATTCTCCAAAAAGGCTTGGAACCGGTCTGTGTTCGTAGCTTTGACCTCAGTATGGACGAGGTACAGAGAAGGGGTCCAGTCAGGATCACACTCCAACATTTCATAGGCAGGTTTGCCTGCAAACAGAGTCACCAAATAAATTGCTATGTAGCCTAGATGTACAACATTTAAAACTGATTAACGTTACGATTTAGTACGTTGGTAACTTAAGCTAATGGTCTGGTTAAGTCAAACAAAACACGCTGTTTTTTTTGCCCCCACAACATAATATTTACAGAGAGTAATTGTAACTTACCTTTGTGAAAATGCTTTGAACACACCATCATGTGTGGTGGAGTGTTATCGAAGGTAATCTTGGGCTCCTTACTGCTGCTATCCATGCCATTCGTCAACTATTTGTCACCTCTGAAACATGGCTTGTACTATTATTTTTCCACGCTGGAAAACGATAAAAGGATATTCCGTTCTTAAGCTTTACGCCACTTCTATTCCAGTTTATAGCGTTCTTCCCTCCATGCATAGAAGTCTGGCGCGTTATGTTTGTGCCGCGGTTTCCCAAAATGCTTTGCGTTTACCACTGGGAATACGTCATGATGACGACACATTAGCAATCTCTATAGGAGAGGATACGTCATAAGACGACGAAGAAGAAGAGGATACATTGCAAGGATGGACGCGGGTGTTTTCAAATGTGAGTATAAGAATCTGGAAAACTCTGTTTTATTGTGTTAACGTCATTTGTTGAGCTAGTGTAGAGCAAACAGTCCTGCTGAAGGAGTAAAGACGTTAAATAGAATAGTATATTTGTGATTTTGCACTAAGATATTTTATGTACTGTATAGTGAACAGCGGAACTCCACTAAGCACACATACGTCACCAAAGTGAATTTACATAAACCATATACATCTTAAAGACGATTACTGAATGTCTAACATCTGACAGAAAAATGTTCGATAACACATCTAATAGACATGAAATAGACGTCTGAGTGAGTGATGTATGTGTGCTGTTATGTAGAATTCACTGTTGTCAACACTGCTTAAATTATGCAAATAGTTATATAAATGTAAGGTCCAGGCACTCGGTCCAAGGAAGGTATCCGGTGCTGGCTGAAGGTTTCCTGCGTGTTCTGTCTTTTCATTGCGCAAAGTTATTCAATTTAAATCCAATTCTAATCTGACTCCATTTAATGATCTCGAATTTAGGTTGAAAGGTAGATTGGTTGTTTGTCTGTCTCTAATTATTATTATTCTCACATGTGATTATTCTATTTATTCTGAGTAAAACAGAATAAAATCAAATGTAACAATTTATTATCAGTCAGGTAAACGTATTCTGCCAATTACATACCCAATTCAAAGATATCAAATCAATACAAGACATCAAATTCTCAAAGATGAATCTAAGAGTGAAAGATGCATACCTGACTTCTAGTGAAATACATAGTATGAAGGGAAGAGTCACACACCACACTACGGGCTTTCTGGCTACAGAATCGAACTGATCCTTTTGCTGCAATCCTTTAAACACCTCAGACCAAGACAAACATTCCCCAAGATGAAGACAGAAACTAACAATTGGAATTTGATTAAGTCAGGTCCCAGACCAGTGTAGTTCACACCTCAAAGGGAACAGAAGGTAATTTACATGGAAGACCCTGGAAAAGGGCACTCCCATTACAGTAATCAAAATATCTCTTGACTCTTAGGATCTGTATTATCTTTTAGTCTACTTTTGTTAAATATCAGGAAAGTCCTTTGTTCTCTTAGGGAGAAGTCGTCCCTCAGTCCAGACGGTCCGACTCCAGCCTTACAGTAAATAAGTTATCTATTTTATTTGTCCATTAGTAACGTTGACATTACATTGACATTTTTGTTGGATAAAAAGTGAGTTACATCAACAACTACCTCAACATTTACATTTATTGAGCACATAAATCACAGTGGTAACTTAAATCTTGTCTGGATTTTACAGGGACAGATGAGCACATGTGTGCTAATATGGTGGAGAGTGGCTAACGAAGCCCTCTTCACCAGAAAGCAAAATGCTGCTATGAAAGGTTTTGAGTGAGTATATACTAGATAAATGCATTTAAAAAAAATCAGTGTAAATTTTAAGTTGCAGTTTATTATAAGTATTGTAATTTCAAACAGATTTATTACAGCACTTTTCTGATTCTTGTTTCTGTGCCTTCGAAGAGCTTTTTTGTTGTGAAACAGGGCCTGCAAGGCCAAATTACTGCGGCATTTGTAAAAAAATAAAAATAAAAATAAACGCGGAGACCTAAACCATATATATATATATATATATATATATATATATATATATATATATATATATATATATATATGTGTGTGTGTGTGTGTGTGTGTGTGTGTGTGTGTGTGTGTGTGTGTGTGTGTGTGTTTAACAAATTCTACACATTCACAGTACATCATAGATTTACAGACATTTGGTGATACTTTGAGGTCTTATAAATTATCATTTATAACATTCATTCACATTTATATATTTTTTTAAATATAAAGTGAATGTTTTGTGAATATGTGTGGTGTATTCATATTGTTGTACAACCTTGTAGAAATGACCACTGCTTTAGAAGAAAACAAAGAAAACAGCAGCTTAATTAAGCTTTTGTGCCCAGCACACTTTTAAAAAAGGCTGCACTGAAATCTTTTACATTTATTTATATTTATGCATTTGGCTGATGCTTTTATCCAAAGTGATTTGCAGTCTCCTTATTACAGGGACCCCCAATCTCCCTGGAGTAAAGAGCCTTGCTCAAGGAGACACTGGTGGTTGCAAATAGGCAACCTTCTCCTTAGTTAGATGGTTTAGCCCACTACACCACAAAAGTGATAAAGCTACAACACAAATTAGCATGTACTTGTAAACATATGAAATTATGCAAGAAATGGACAACATGAAGTTTAAAATATTTTAATTGCTTTGAATATTTTATAGGTAGTCATCCTTATGGAGAGCAGCCACACAAATGTTTGGAGCAGACACAGCTGCAACCAGATTGTCCTGCACATTATCTCCCACTCTTGCCTGAGGGTTGTGGGGTTCAGGGGGGCCGTCACCATAGTCTTCCTCATTCTCTGCCTCAACGATGTCCCCATTGAGAAGAGCGAGATTTCCCACCCATGGTAAGATTCCTGTCTGAGTGCAGCAATGAGGGACTTGATGGACGGCAAAGACAGGTGAAGGTGGGCACGGTGATCAGCTGCTTCATCCAAATAAAGCTGCAGAATTGGCACAGCTGTGTTGAGATGGCAGTAGAATGTGGGGTTCACTGCCTGTAAATGTGATAGTTTGTTTGAACAAATTTAAATAAAGAATTGTTGTTCCATGTCTTGCTGATATGTATTTATTTTTGTGTTGGTTAGTTTTATTCATTTATTTACTCTTTTGTTTACATTTCCTATTGTTGTCAGTAAATAAAATATTTAATTCATTGCTTGACTGAAAACTGATGTATTCACATTGGCCACATTTGTCTAGTATTTATGCATAGCTATATCATATGACAATCCAATTAAATTACATTTTCCTTATTTTACTTAAATGTATATATATAAGTTATATAATTAAGTATTAAAAGGCTTTTATTATTATTAATGTGCATAAGTGTTGGGGTGGGCTAGCAATGCAAATCATTCTGGAGTAATCCTACATTTTAAGTAATAATACTTACATTTATCCAGTATTAAATAAACAGCCTTCTCCAAAGACGAGATTTTCGAGCAGCTGCCTGATGTCTCCTCTGTGCAGACATGATTGCAAACATTTTGCTTACATTCGGCAGAGCTAGGTGGTATGGTTGACGACCTACTGATGAAAACCAGCACCTGCTGGTCATTTCTTTTCTTTTCTTTTCTTTTCTTTTCTTTTCTTTTCTTTTCTTTTCTTATTGCACGTATAAACCATTAACTTCAACAATTTAGTACAACATTGGATGACATTATGGATACAGAAATAGTATTGTATTTAAATTACAGTAAGAGTAAACATTCCCTTGAGGATCTAGTATATCACAAAGATAATTAATACCTTTTCCTTGCCAATTCTTAAAAAAAAAAAACTTGTCCTTTACTAAAATACTCTCGTTGTTTCATAACTTTGCAGGGATAAATTGTGAACAAAACAAAGCCTCCATGCCAAAAGTGCCTGTTCATGGAGTTTAGAAAGTTTAATGGGGAGTTTAGAAGGGGAAAAGATACTGTCACAATTACGTTCAGTTTAGTTAAAGGTCTTGTCTGTTATGAGCTCTCATTAGTTTCCATGGTTTCTGATTAGTTAATCCTCGTCCAGCTGTTCCTCCTTAGTTCTCTCATTTAACATGTGTGTACTTATAGTCCTGTTTCTGTTCTAACCTTTGTTTGTTATTAGCATATGTTATGAGTTGTACCAAGTCTGAAGTCTCAGTAAAGTCTGTTTGAAATATAAATCTTTGTCTGCTGTTCTCTTTCCGTGAAGACCCGTGATAGAATAACCGACCGCATCAAAATAAACAAAAAGGATGGACTCACCTGCATTACGTCTCCTCCTTAGACCAGAAAGCCAAAGATGGATGGAGTATTTGGGCTGGATGCTCCAGAATGGCGGCCTTTTCCTCACAGTCAGCGAGCCCGAGACACCAACAGGGCTCGTTCAGGAACCAAAACCAGAGCCAGAGCCCACCGAAGCAGAGGAGACTAAGCACACTGATCGGTCCACCTTAAAGCCAGAAGCTGACATGAACCTTATAGATCTGTGGTCCACGGATCCAATTCCCACCCAAGTACCCACCCTCAAACCCTTGTCTTCTTCGCCGGTCCCGTCCAGATTGTTAGAGGCTCCGGTCCAGTCCGGAGATCTTCCTCCTCCGATGACCCTATCAGATTTCCTGGTCCCATCTCCTCCACTGGTTTCAGCCAGTCCCCTGGATTCGTCGGCCCTACTGGTGTCAACCAGCTCCTCGGCTCTGCCTCTGCCGCTAGCTCTGTGCAGCTCATCAGCCTTGCCTCAGGCTTCTCCTCCACCAGCTTGGGATTGGGCTGAGTCCCCGGCTGCACTTCGGCCCTCCAGGCCCATGTCTCCACCTCGACCTGTCAGCCCGCCGGCTCCACTCCGGGTCTGTATTCCTTTTGCTTCAGCTAGGCCTGTCTGCCCTAGGACTCCTCTGTGCTCCCTCGTACATCTGGACAAACCTCGGTCGGTTGTCGCTCAGCTTCCACCACGGACTTCCAGGTCTCCGGCTTCCCCTCGACCCTCCACCCCTTCGGCTTTACCAGACTCCTCCCTTCCTCTGGTTTCCCTGTCGTCCTCGCTGGCTCCATCGTCGCCCTGGTCAGCCGAATCCCTGGCTCCGCCTCAGGCACGTGAGCCAGCCGCTCCACCTTGGGCTTCCAGGCCTGTGATGTTGCCCTGGTCCGTTGATCACTCCGCTGGTTCCTCCAGGTACCCTGGTTCCGCCTCCGTGGATTGGCCTCTGGGTGTCGCCCAGTCCTTTAGCCAGAGCTTCTCCCTGGTTCCTCCCACCGTCTGCTCCACCATGGTGTTGGCCTCCTCAAAATTCTCCAGGCTCCAGTCCTTCACCAACACCACGCCCTCCACCTAAGCCTCCACCCTCATTTCTCTTTTTCTGTCATCTACTGTTGTGGCGTGAGGTCACGCCTTCTGAGGGGGGAGCTAATGTCACAATTGCGTTCAGTTTAGTTAAAGGTCTTGTCTGTTATGAGCTCTCAGTTTCCATGGTTTCTGATTAGTTAATCCTCGTCCAGCTGTTCCTCCTTAGTTCTCTCATTTACCATGTGTGTACTTATAGTCCTGTTTCTGTTCTTACCTTTGTCGGTTATTAGCATATGTTATGAGTTGTACCAAGTCTGAAGTCTCAGTTAAGTCTGTTTGGAATATAAATCTTCGTCTGCTGTTCTCTTTCCTTGACGACCCGTGACAGATACAAGTTAACAAATTAAAAACACATTTTTATAGATATTGTGTGGGATAAAGTACCAAATAGAATCTGGTGAATTGAGACAATTCTTAACCGAATTTACATTGAAAGTGTAATTAATGTAAAAAAATCAAGCATGTCAAAACCTCCATCAGCTTTCTTACCACAGAGAACTTGTTTCTTCAAATGTTGATGTTTTTCCTAAAAAAGTTAAACAAACTGTTCATTTGTTTACATGTATTGTAATGAACAAATGATGAAAAAGACATGTATATGTAAAATGAGACAGACCTTCTGCTTTTATTAAAAGAACTCTACCAAGGAAGGATAGATCTCTGAAGCCAATTGTTAAATATTAGTTTTGCTTTTTTTTTAATTTTAGGAATAAATTTAATTTCTTATCTAAGAGAGATTTTCTTGGAAATATGGATGCTGAGATATTTCACATTATCTTTAATAGGTATATTATTCATGGAGGTTTCAAGGTTATCAAATAAACAAAAAAAATCACATTTAGGAATATTTAATTTTAAACCAGAAGCCTCCGAAAAGGTGTTAATGATTTCAAGGACTTTTGCAACCTGATTTGTGTTTATGTTCAATGGTATCAAACGCTTTGTAAAAATCTAGAAGCAGAATGATTTCATCAGAGTTAATATAATTTGCATAATCTGAGATCCAAAATTAGCCTGATGTTACAGTTTATGCTGTATGTCGTTTAGGCATAAAACCAGTTTGAGTTTCATTAATTATATCAGATAAGCCTGTTTTTAATCTTTTTGCAAGAACTAATGATAGAATTTTATAATCTAAATTTAGTAAAGTGATTGGCCTCCAGTTGTCAAGGGAGAGAAGGTCTTTGCCTGGTTTTGGTATCAAGGTAATAAGGCCTTGTTTCATAGAAGTACATAATTCCTCATTAATAATACATTCATTGTACATTCTAAGTAATGGTCTCTTAATAGATTAATAGATTCCCAAAAGTATGCATAAAACTCAATAGTTAGGCCATCTGTGCCCGGGGATTTACCCTTCTTCATAGATTGCATTGCTTTGGTAAGTTCGTCTAAAGAAAGGTCATTTTCACAAACCACTTTAAACTCACTTGAAATTACTGGAGTAAAAGGTTTGATTTTTTGAAGACAGGATCTTGCATAATTTTCATTATAATTTGAGCAATATAATATGTTTAAAAAAAGAGTATATATATTTATTAATTTGACAGGGTTTTTTAATGTTATTATCGATTTTTAACGGTGCTAGACAATTTCTTTTTATATTTCTTTTTTCCAGAGCACAAAAATTCAATTTCCAACCATTTAGCATTAGATCTTATAAATGCGCCCTTAGCTAAATCTACATAGCGATCATCCATTTTGTTTCTCAAATTAGATAAATAGGATTCCTCCTCTTTATTAAGAGTTTTTTTTTTAAGAGACCAACTTGTCAAGCTAATTGAGAATATCTTGACATCTTTTAGAATTTGCCACTTTAAGTTCTTTGCCTTGACGCAGAACTAATTGTCTAACTTTAAATTTTAAAAAAAATTCCATCTTTGGATATAACTCATAGATTCATCTTCCAAAATGGAAGCAGTTTTTTTTAACAGATTCTATGAAATTTGCATCCGAAAGTAACTTATTATTAAATTTCCAGTAGCTGCAAATTCTTTTACGACTATCTGTATTTCCAATTAAAGAGATTGAGATGAATCTATGATCTGATAAAAGTGAATAACCATTCGAAGTGTCTGAAACAAACTGAACTGCATTAGTAGTTAAGAGCCAAAAGTCAATCCTTGACTTACTGTACGTGTAAAAGCATTATTTGTACACATATATTCCTTATCGTATGGATGTAAGTAACGCAGAACATCAGTAACCTGTAAATTATCACAAACCAACTCACAAACTTTAGATGTACTGTTCTTTGGAGGGAATCTGTCAATTTATTTTCAATTTATTTAAGAAAACAGCAACCCCTGCAGAATGATTTGCTCCATGACAAAAATAAGCAGAATCTCCCCACTACGATCTCCAAAACTTAATGTCATTATCACAAGAATGTTTTTCTTGAAATAAAATAATTTGAGCCTCCTTGTGTTTAATGAAAAGAAAAAGTGCCTTCCTTTTATCCAAATCCCTTAAACCTCTGACATTAAGAGAGATAAAGTCTAATTTTCCAAAATTAAAAACTGCCATCCAAAAAAGAAAAAAAAAAGAAAAGAAAATGACTATAATAAACAATAAACAAGACCTCCTAAATTAGACTAAGCTACTCATTACAATGAAAACCGATAGACCCAACGGGATCTGACATATGCAACAAGATGTCTTTTTCACTCAGGACTTTGATCACCAGATCCCGAGTATTTTCTTGTTGATCTTCCTCCTTCATCCCTTGCAATCTCAGGCCCCATCTTCGTCGATAGCTATTCGCCTCCAGCAGCTGAAGTTTGAGTTGTTTGTTTTCTTCGCTCAAGTCTAACATCTTTTTTTCCAGCACTGAAATTCCCTAGTTATGGTTGGTGGTATTTTTAAGGAGTTTTTCCACTGATTCATTCAGAAAGGTAATGGCCTGATCAGTGTTTCTCACCATTGTCTCCATAGATGTAAACTTTTAAAAAATTATTTCACATTTTGCAAAAAAACAGACTGAATGGCAGTCATAACCTTGTTGAGGTGACATTCAGGAGATGTAATGTTAGTCTTTCCTCTTTTTGGCGCTGGGCTTTTAGCTGGGGTGCACAGTAGTGGAGTTGCCAGAGATTTCTCTGGATCGACAGTGTCAGCTGAGTCACAGGTTAAATCTGTCAGCATTGCAACATCAGGATACGGGGTGAATAGTTGGGCTGGCACGATATTTTCATTTTTCTCCATGCTTGCCTCGGAGTGATGTTTCGCTTTGCGTTTGCCCATATGACCATAGTTTTCAAACAAAGTTAATATCAGTCTCTAAAACACTATTGACATGAAATAAACAGAGAAAGTAGTTTTCCTCAGTTATTGCATGCAGATCTCGATGATGTCTGACGATTAAGAGTGCAGCACGTCTGCTCGGAACAGAGCCATCTTGGCCTTCACCTGTTGGTCATTTCTTTTAAGTTGTTGCGCTTGTTTTAACGTCATAGGTCACATGATAACATAAATGGCGGATTGCATTCATACTCAACGAGATTTGTCTGTAGAGTACGTACTCTTTTAGCACTCCTTAAGTAAGTACTTATTGGAATCAAATACCTACTCATTGAGTATGCCATTTCGGACGCAGCCTCACAGTCGAATATTCGTGGGGTGTTATGATCATGCCATTTTGGCTATATGGGGTGCTAAAATGTCTGATTTTATGTCTGAGAACTACCAGTTTTTTCCCAATAAGTTAATATGCAGCATACTAAAATAATTCTGTAAATAAGAATTTGAAAAGAAAGCTTCAAATAAATATTTTAATGTGTGTGAATAAATCCAACCACCCCAATAGATTTCAAGGAAGTTTCACTTTCCATGATCCGTGACCAACAGAGGAGCATATTGGCGGCAGGGATTTAAATCTTTAACAAGACTCAAATTGACAAAGGCAGAGTGAAAGACTGGATTTTTTCGAACAACTGATTTCAAAACATTTCAGCCGGTTTATATACATGCATTTGGTTGAGATGCACTGCAGTAAAGTGCTTCAATGTAGTACTACAGTGATTATCTCTTCAGCGCACAGCTCGAGTGGGACAAACAACAAAGCATAATAATAATAACAACTATGACTGGGACTGTCATATACATAACAATTATAATGAGAGCACTATTATAATAAAACGCTGCAACTTTTTAGAGTTTAGATGGTGTGTTTCTGCACGTTGTTGTGTGAAGAATGCGTCCACTAAAGGAGTTCATTCAGAGCTGCACAGACAATTTGTGCATTCGGGGCATTTTGTGCAGAAGGCGTAATATACGTAAGTCGTAATATACGTTATGTTGTATAAATAACGAAGCGTATTCTATGTGAGATACTTAAGATTTGGAGACCTTAAGTTTGGAGATATATTATATTATATTATATTATATTATATTATATTATATTATATTATATTATATTATATTATATTATATTATGTGTTTTGCATTTACAGTCAATGTAATTACATGTAACTGTCATATAACTGTGTATTCACTTAAAGGAGAGTGACATTGAATGTGTAGCTAATATGAAGTGGGTTTTCATAAATAAAAATCTAAAAATCTATTTCTAATATAGGCTACATTTCATTAACATTGCTAAATATTATTAAACTGGAAATAAATTAAAGATCCATCTTTGACTGTCAAAAGTATTCCAGGTTCACTCCCAGCCAATTAGATTTCACACACTTTTATCGGTCAGTCGTGGAGGTCTGATTGGTTAAAGCTTTATTTATATTTATATAGAATCTTTTAAAACAGTTTACAAAGTACTTTACAGAGAGATGCATATGTGCATTCAAAGAAAAGAAATACAAGCATAAAAGAGATAAAGTAGGCCTAGTAAGTCCGGATCCAGAACACCTGAGAAGAGATTATGCCAACCCCTCAGAGGACCTCAGATGATGCCAACCCTGAAAAAACATACAGAACTACCAAATTTTGCTATTAGTTTGATTGCATCATATAATAATTGCTGTTAATAGTGTTCATCGTCTGTTTGATTATGTCTTTAATTGATTTTTCCATACATTTCAATCAGGACCACTTCCGTCAAGTATATTTATGACAATAATATTGCATACAGTTAGTGTTGGCGGTATGGTTATGTTCTGGGCAACACTCCACACGCCTGTCCATGCAGCCATGCTTGGACAGAGCGGGGAGAGCAGCAAGACAAACCCCACTGGGGTACAGAACAGAACCATTATATGCATACATAATTACAATACACAATTACATGAGTTGTAAATGAAATGTGATAGACACAGCTTCCAATGAAGAGACTTTAAAGAAAGAACAAAGTTAGATTGGATTACAGGTTCAGTTGGTGGAGCTGGGGTTGGAGGAGGGAGTTAATTGCAAGCAGCGATGCGACGGTAGAGACGCTGAAGAATGGGAATTTAAATAGACCGCATGTGATAGGTGTCAAGACTGGATTGGTATGCATCAGGAACAGCTGACTGTCGGCTGATGCAAGCATGACTAACGTGGCCTGACTGAACTAACGCAATGCTGAATTTCTGCCATATGTACATAAACTGACAGTCACCACTGATAAGCTACTACTAAATATTGTAGAAAATTTATTTTCTGTAGAGTTGCTTTGCAATGATTTGTATTGTAAAAAGCCCTATACAAATGAACTTGAATTGAATTGAATAGTAAAACTTTGTAATAAACAGTTTATATTTTGTTTATATTTTAAATTCAAAAATAAATCATTTTAAGGATCTGGGAAAGTCTGTTTTGAGATTTCTTTTTGAGAGTGCATAATAACTTTTGACAACGTTTAATTCAGGTGTGAAAATAATTAATATATACACTGTAAAAAATTGCTGTCAAAAACGGCCATATTCTGACAGTAACATCCTGATTTTTATAATTTACAACAGTAAAAAAAAAAAAAAAAAAAAAAATGCATTCTGGGTAAAATTACTTTTCAAGAAAGTAGCCTTCTGCAGTCCAGTGTTTCAAATCACACCCTCATTCACTATTCCCTACATGAGTTTACTAATATAGTCCACCTGACAGAGAGAATGAAAACTAATGAGTGAATTCAGACAATGATGAACAGCTGCTGTTAACAAGCAGATGAAGAAAAGAGAAAAATGAAACCACAACTAACAATCAGTCACAGCCTTAGTGAAATCAATTGAAATAAAACAGCAGAGGATGATTAAACAACTCCACAAACAGCATTACCAGCTACACACATTACAGTCTGACTTATATCTTATATACTTATATCAGCCACATATCCACAAAACACTTGAGAATTAATAGACATTTAGATGCTTTATTGAAAACGTTTTATGTGACCTCACCATTACGGCGGTCAGCATTGCTTTAGTTGGTCTCTTGACCCTTTTTTTTTTTTGTTGTTGCTAGGTTTTTTTTCTGGCTGTTGTAACTGTGTTTATAAAACCCTTTTTTTATAGCAAAAATACCAAGCCAAATTGTAAGTATATGTTTTTGGGTTATTGTCATCACAAAGCGGTCTGCTTCTTTGATCGCGTCCAGTGGCTGATCTTTAATAAAATGTTGTGGTTAGTTTCATTCTATGATACTGCAAATTAACAAACTATTATGAAGAATTGTAAAGCATCTTATGCATAAAATCTCTTAGTACTGCAGCATCATTAAAACACATACAGACATCAAGAATCAGCATATGAATCTCAGCAATGGTGAGTCAAAAGTTTAATGCTGCAATGCATGCTGGGTACCAGCACAGTACAAAACTCATCCATGACTCCCAGCATGCATTGCGGCATGAATAAATTATGCAGCTGAACTGTCCACTTATTTTCTTTAATTCTTACTATGTGCTTTTATTTTTGCTTTTGTTTTTGTGTTGAGTTATATTAGCATGTTTTGTGAAGTTCACAGTTGATCTGTTAATTTATTTTGGTTGATTTTCACCAAGTCAAGTCAAGCTGACCTTTATTGTCATTCTGCTACATGTGTGGACATACAGGTCCTTCTCAAAAAATTAGCATATTGTGAAAAAGTTCATTATTTTCCATAATGTAATGATAAAAATTAAACTTTCATATATTTTAGATTCATTGCACACCAACTGAAATTTTTCAGGTCTTTTATTGTTTTAATACTGATGATTTTGGCATACAGCTCATGAAAACCCAAAATTCCTATCTCAAAAAATTAGCATATTTTATCCGACCAATAAAAGAAAAGTGTTTTTAATACAAAAAAAGTCAACCTTCAAATAATTATGTTCAGTTATGCACTCAATACTTGGTCGGGAATCCTTTTGCAGAAATGACTGCTTCAATGCGGCGTGGCATGGAGGCAATCAGCCTGTGGCACTGCTGAGGTGTTATGGAGGCCCAGGATGCTTCGATAGCGGCCTTAAGCTCATCCAGAGTGTTGGGTCTTGCGTCTCTCAACTTTCTCTTCACAATATCCCACAGATTCTCTATGGGGTTCAGGTCAGGAGAGTTGGCAGGCCAATTGAGCACAGTAATACCATGGTCAGTAAACCATTTACCAGTGGTTTTGGCACTGTGAGCAGGTGCCAGGTCGTGCTGAAAAACGAAATCTTCATCTCCATAAAGCTTTTCAGCAGATGGAAGCATGAAGTGCTCCAAAATCTCCTGATAGCTAGCTGCATTGACCCTGCCCTTGATAAAACACAGTGGACCAACACCAGCAGCTGACATGGCACGCCAGACCATCACTGACTGTGGGTACTTGACACTGGACTTCAGGCATTTTGGCATTTCCTTCTCCCCAGTCTTCCTCCAGACTCTGGCACCTTGATTTCTGAATGACATGCAAAATTTGCTTTCTTCCGAAAAAAGTACTTTGGACCACTGAGCAACAGTCCAGTGCTGCTTCTCTGTAGCCCAGGTCAGGCGCTTCTGCCGCTGTTTCTGGTTCAAAAGCACACGCCTGTGGCTCTGGATGTTTCTACTCCAGACTCAGTCCACTGCTTCCGCAGGTCCCCCAAGGTCTGGAATCGGTCCTTCTCCACAATCTTCCTCAGGGTCCGGTCACCTCTTCTCGTTGTGCAGCGTTTTTTGCCACACTTTTTCCTTCCCACAGACTTCCCACTGAGGTGCCTTGATACAGCACTCTGGGAACAGCCTATTCGTTCAGAAATTTCTTTCTGTGTCTTACCCTCTCGCTTGAGGGTGTCAATGATGGCCTTCTGGGTTAACCTCTTACCCATGATTGCGGTTTTGAGTAATGAACCAGGCTGGGAGTTTTTAAAAGCCTCAGGAATCTTTTGCAGGTGTTTAGAGTTAATTAGTTGACTCAGATGATTAGGTTAATAGCTCGTTTAGAGAACCTTTTCATGATATGCTAATTTTTTGAGATAGGAATTTTGGGTTTTTCATGAGCTGTATGCCAAAATCATCAGTATTAAAACAATAAAAGACCTGAAATATTTCAGTTGGTGTGCAATGAATCTAAAATATATGAAAGTTTAATTTTTATCATTACATTATGGAAAATAATGAACTTTTTCACAATATGCTAATTTTTTGAGAAGGACCTGTACTGTGGAACGAAATGTCTTACCTTACAGGACCACGGTGCTAAATAAATACATACAGATGTCACGGGGTGACGAAGGCCGGAACTATATGCCGAGGTTGTTGTTATGGCGGGGAGTACTTCCGGTGTAACACAAGGCCGGTTCCGGGGATACACGGAAGTAGGAAAAATACGCTGGAATAGAAGATAATGAGGGTAATCGCTGGCAGCTGTGCGGGGGAAAATATGTAAGCAGGCGATTGGACCAAGAGGCAAATAAAAGAAGTTGATGTTGGAAAGAAAGAGAGATGAGGAAGGATTTGTGGGGAGGTAGCAGTGACACAGCAAGGAAGGAATCGGAGGCAGAGAGACTGGATTTATTTGAGATAAGTGTCTGGTTATTCTGGTTCATAGCTATTCTATGAAGAAGCACTGCGTTGACATACTGTTGAAGTTCATGACTCTCTGTCTATTTGCTGAAGATGGATGTTTTGAAATGACACAGCAGCGAGAGCCCTGTTTTGTATCAATGCTCAGAGAGAACATCAGTTGAGGTTGTTGTGTGGGCCCGCACTCTGGCTTAAGGATTTGAGGTTTGTGCATGCTGTGCTGAGTTTTAATTATCACGTGTGAATTGAGTGTGTTGTAGTGTATTCACGAGTGTGGGATGCTGCAGAGTGTACGGGCGACTAGCCTATAATCCCTCGACAAAGTTGTGTTGTTCATTTGTGCAAGCCTTGCCCTGGGTGATGAAGAAAGGAGAATAAGTGATTTAGAACCATGAAGTATACGTACCCTCCATTATCTGTCTGAATCCAGTGGAGAGCCTGTTAAAGCTGTGAAGTTGAAGAGCTTGTTAAAACTGTGAAATATATGCAACTCGCTTTCTCTGTCTGAATCCAGTGAAGAGCCTGTTAAAGCTGTGAAGTGTACATACCGTTTGCTATTCTCTGTCTGAGTCCAGCGAAGAGCTTGCTGAAACTGTGAAGTATACGTACCCTCCGTTCTCTGTCTGAATCCAGTGAAGAACCTGCTGAAGCGGTCAAGTATAATTACCTATCTTCTCTCTGTCTGAGCCCAGTGAAGAGCCTGTTAAAGCTGTGACCTATATGCACCTCCTTTATCTCTGTCTGAGTTTAGTGAAAAGCCTGCAGAGTTACTGAAGTGAGCTATCTGCTGTTGTCAATCTGCTACCATTGTAGGACCCCGTGACGTATGGATTTGAGTATCCACTGACTCGACCATTCATATTGAATCTGTGCTGAAGTCCTGCAGAGTCACTGAATTGGTGCTGAAACCCCACTAAGCCACTGAACCGAGACAGCCGCTGATGATATCCAGCCTGTGAAATCGAAGAACGGAGTTACCACCTAGCCTTCGCCATCTGGCGCCGTAGCCATTCGGGCTGTATTCGCCTTACTGTGTTGGTAGTGGAGGAGGGGAAATTTCTTTTAAATAAATTAATAAACGTTAACTTTGAGTTCTTGTGGTCTGCCTTTTCTCTGGTACGGGGTAGCTCCTCAAGAAGGGTGGTAGTGGGGGTGTCTGCTGACAGGGATTGCCTTCACACCCCCAGTCTGGGCGTGTCACATACATCAATGAAGTAAAACAGCATAAACCTATATACAACTAACCTACTGACAGATTTTGATTATAAAATATATATAATGTTTTCTTATACATACAAACTATACGAATGCTTCACATAGTAAATACTGTATCTATACACAACTAACCTACTGACAGATTTTGACTATAAATATACCATATATATAAATGTTTACCTATACATAAACTAAAAAAAGTACAGACTATACGAATGCTTCGCATAATGTACATGTGCAAAGAGAAACATCGTAAGTAAAACAGCTGGCTGGGGAACAGTGCAAGATGATTTGTAGTGCATGAGCATGTAAACATACATATCTTTTGTGGGATTATGTACACACAGCAGTGTGTGTGAAAGGTGCCTAGTGCGCATAGAGGAGAGTGTGTTACTACAGGTGGTTTGTACAGGCCCACTCACCTGTGTGTAGCATACTTCAAGTTGTTGTGCCACTTCCTCTCTGTAGTGCGTTTCATCGCTGTTGCTGATGAGACCTACCACCGTTGTGTCATCCGAACTTGGCAGTGCAGTCGTGGGTCAGCAGTGTGAAGAGCAGTGGGCTGATCACACAGCCTTGTGGGGCACCTGTGCTCAGTGTGGTAGTGCTCAAGGTGTTGTGGCCGACACGGACTGACTGAGGTCTTCCAGTTAAAAAGTCCAGGATCCAATTACAGAGGGAACTGTTAATTCCCAGCAGTTTTAGTTTATTAATGTGCTGTTGTGGGATTAATGTGTTGAATGCTGAGCTGAAGTTGATGAACAGCATTCTAACATAGGAGTCTTTATTTTCTAGGTGGGTAAGGGCCAGGTGGAGGGTGGAGGAAATTGCATCGTCTGTAGAGCAGTTTGGATAGTATGCACACTGGAGTGGATCGAGTGTGTTGGGGAGGCTGGTTTTGATGTTGTGCATGACTAACCTCTCAAAGCACTTCATCATGATTGGAGTCAGCGCTATGGGACAGTAGTCATTTAGACAGGACACAGGTGATTTCTTTGGTACTGGTATGATTGTTGTGGATTTTGAGACATGGGGACGACTGCCTGGCTCAGCGAGGTATTGAAGATATCTGTTAGGACATCTGTTGGCTGTGCAGCACAGTCTCTCAGTACACGGCCAGGTATGTTGTCAGGACCCGCTGCCTTGTGTGGGTTAATCCTAGATAGGGTCTTCCTTACGTCGGCTAAAGACAGACAAGAGTCAAGAGGCATTTATTTGTCATTTGCATAGTTAACACTGTGGAAAACTGGGCATTGAAATGCTTGTGACGAGGCTCAGACATACAGTGACAATAACAATACATAAAAGACATAGACGTACGTGTAGAGCACTGAGATTTTTGAGTGACTTCAGTGCCCATAGGCAGAAAAGACATGGATAGAGCATTATATACAAATAAGTGGCAGTAACAGATACAATAAAGGTAGACAGTGTTAAGAGTTATAAGTATTCATAAGTAGTCCTGAGGTACTAATATGATTATTTGGGTAGAGCGGTGTCTAAAAAGTCATTGTAGAGTGACACAGAGCTACATAAAGGAAAATTAAAGTGTCAATGCAGATGCAATAAATAAACTTACCGATTGTATTCCTGAGTAGAGCAATGTCCAAAATGTCATTGTAGAGTGTCACAAAGCTACAAGAAGGAATATTAAAAAGTGGCAGTGCAAGTACATTAAAAGTAAGAGCAGCATGTATTCCGGTTTTAGATGAAGGACAGCTGGTTGTTAAGCAGTCTGATTGCTTGAAGATAAAAGCTGTTCTTCAGTCTGGTTGTCCTTGATCGGATGGATCGTAAGTGTCTGCCAGATGGCAGTGTGGCAAACAGGTAATGAGCAGGGTGAGTGCGGTCCTTGATGATGCTGCAAGCCTTCCTCAAGCAGCGAGTCTGATCCTGTAAGGCTGGGAGTTTATGTCCAATGATGCGCTCTGCTGTTCTCACCACTCGCTGAAGAGCTTTGCGGTCAAAAGAAGAGCAGTTGCCGTACCATACAGTGATGCAGCCGGTCAGGATGCTCTCTATAATACAGCGGTAGAAATTTGTCATGATGTTAGAGGACACATCCCTGTGGGGCACCAGTGCTGAGTGTGAGTGAGGAAGATGTGTGATTGCCAATTCTAACCACCTGGGTCTGCCGGTCAGGAAGTCCAGGACCCAGTTACATAAGTGACTGTTCAGACCCAGATCTTTCAGTTTGGCTATAAGTTTGGTAGGGATGATGGTGTTAAATGCAGAACTGTAATCAACGAGCAGCATCTGCACATAGTTGTCTCTTCCTTCCAAGTGTTCCAGTGCAGAGTGAATGGCCATTGCAATGGCGTCATCAGTGGATCTATTTGAGCGGTAAGCAAATTGTAATGGGTCCAAGGTGTCAGGCAGAGAGGAGCAGATGTGGGATTTGACTAGAAGTTCGAAACGCACTTCATGATGACTGATGTCAGTGCTACAGGGTGGTAGTCATTCAGGCAGGAAACAGTTGTTTTTTGGGAACAGGTATGATGGTGGTTTGCTTGAAGCATGAGGGGTTCACTGTTAGTCTCAAGGAGAGGTTGAAGATGTTGGTGAAGACATCTGGTAACTGGACAGCGCAGGCCCTCACGACACGTCCGTGTATGCCATCTGGACCTGGAGCTTTCTGGCTGTTGACTCTCTTGAAGGCCTTACTCACTTCAAGTGTGGTTAGAACCAAAGGGCAGGTGTCAAGGTCAGCAGGTATTTTCACAGCAGGGAATGTGTTGCCTGTCTCAAAGCGAGCATAGAATGTATTGAGCTCATCTGGTAAGGAGGCAGACAAAAGCCCCTTTCACACTGCACGTCGGACCCGGAAAATTGCCAGGGTCGACTTCTGTGTGAAAGCAAACACGTCCCAGGATTGATTCCGGGATTGAACCCGGGTCGGGGACCTAGTAACATTGCCGGGTTCAGTACCGGAATAAGCTCTGTGAGAACAAAAGCCAGAACTAATGCCGTGTCGTAGTGATGACGCGCGTTATCGTGCGACTCTTTTAGCTGTGTTTTGAAGGCAGATCAACGTTCTCAACGAAATAAATATGTGCAAACTGTAATGAAGCAGAGATCAGTTAGTTCCTCACTTTCTGCGCTGAAGCTGAGATCAGTCGCCAGCTTAAGTGAAAGTTAACGTGCCTAGTGTTTTCGACTCGTACATTACACGTCACACCCTGATATCACGTGTCTTTACGGGACCTTTACAGGTTGTGTGTGAACGCACGCACATATTCCGGGTAATCACTGGCAGTGTGAAAGAGCAAAATCTAGCGACCCGGGTACAAATGCCGGGACACATTACCCGTGTATTTGCCGGAATCGCTGTGTGAAAGGGGCTAAATATTCTGGAGACCTCTGTTTTAAATGTGTTGACATTTTACTGGTGTAAATTGCTCAAATTCTATTTGTGATAAGGGGTGTGGTGTTCTGTTTCCACTCTGTCCCTAAAGTCTCTTTTGGCTGATTTGATGGTTCTCTGAAGGTCATACCTGGACTTGTAAGCAGTTAGATCCCCAGAGTTGAAAGCAGCAGTTTGTGCTCTTAATTTGGCACGCACCTAACCGTTGACCCATGGTTTCTGGTTTGGAAATGATTTAACATTAATGGATAGAACAACATCCTCTGTGAATTTGTTAATGTAGCATATCACAGAATCTGTGTATTCCTGTATGTTGTCTCCTGCTGCATCTTGAAACATCTGCCAGTCTGTGGAGTCAAAGCAGTCCTGCAGTCTGGAGATGGTATCTTCACTCGGCATGTTAACTTTTTTTTGTGAAGTGTTTTTGATGTTTTTTTTTTTTTTTTTAGGCTTTTTATGTAGGTTTGTTAATGTGGTATGCTTTTGTGGTTGCTTTTGGGGGGTGGTGTTTGTGGGTGTGGTTTAGTGTGGAATAGCAGTGATCTAATGTCTGATCACCTCGTGTGGGGAAATATATGTGCTGGTAAAATTTGGGAAGAACTTTCCTCATATTCACCCTGTTTAAATCCCCAACAACGATGAAAGCAGAGTCAGGATGAGCAATTTCTAATCCATTTATGGTGCTGTACAGTTCGTCCAATGCTTTAGTTTTGTCCACTAAGGCGGGATGTAAACAACTGTGAGAACGATTGAATTAAACTCCCGCGGGAGGTAGAAGGGGCACACTTTAATGGAGAGCAGTTCAATCTCAGGGGAGCAGTGTGTAGATAAAACTGTAACATCAGTGCCCCAGCAAGTGTTAATCATAAAGCACATGCCTCCACCTCTGCTCTTACTGGAGTTTAGCGATCTGTCATGACGAAAAACTGAGAATCCAGGCAGTATAATTGCCGTATCTGGTACTTTTGTACTTCTGGTACTTCTGACCGTATGACTCGATCAACTTACACTAGTAAGGCCCGTACTCAAGACCCCAATTTTGAAGCCTCCCCGATAACAGGCTTTCAACTAAATGAAAAGGACAAGCAGAGATCAAACCACAGGCTACAATTTTATTTCTCACTTAATTATTAAAACACCTTGAGCTCAACATCAATTAAAAAACACGTTAATCAATGTGAATGAATCAACCCAATGGGATTCGTTAGTCAGTTCACATGGGCCAGCCACCCCTACACTGGCCAAACACACACACACACACAAAAAGAAAAGAAATCTAATACACGAAGAAACAGTTCACAAAAACAGATGGACTAAACAAGGAGGTTTCTTTCTTTGGAATTATGTCTTTGCATAAAACATTTCACCGCTCCATGATAAAACAAAATACAAATAAAAACACTTCAAACCAATCAAAACCAAAAGTACAATAATTTAGACCCACTCCACATTGACCAAATAAACCAAAATCAGAAAGAACAAAAATAAATAAACCACAATTTATCAGCTACGTAATAGAACAGTATCAATGTGAAGCAAGACAAAGAAATACAACCAACCCAAATAACAATATGAACTAAATTGGTTAATAACGGCATTTAATAGACAGAGCCGTAGATCACTGACAAGCTACGCAATATCGCGTTCATTATCCCAGATGAATCGCCTTCGATAATCAACGCGATATTGCGTACCTTGTCAGTGAACTACGGCTCTGTCTGTTAAATGCCGCTCCATTTGAAAGCATGTGATGGCGATTTAGTGGTAATCACGGAACCAGATTTACTGACTAGATGCGCATGATCATATCGTTAGATATATCGCCCAGCCCTAGTTGTGACGTCGACCTCGTCTGATTGGTGATTAAATTGTATCAATTTTTTTTTTTTTTTTTTTTACTTGTTTACTTACATGTTCTGCACTTCTGCACTTCTTCTTATTGTTTACTAATCCATGTTCTGTACACATGTTCTTATTGTGCGTTACGTTCCAGGTCTAGGGTCCAGGAGAATGACATAAATAAATTCATCACACCTGACTTCTTGTTTGTTTTTTTATTATTATTTTGAAACAAGTTGTTCAAATTGGTAAATGCAGTCAGCACAAAAATATCAAAAAGCAAATTAAGTTCAGGATTGGGTCAAAAGAAAAATTTTAAACAAAAAATACAGACACTAAACTGACTCCCTTACTGGCCAAAAACTAGAGAAAATGTAATGAGAGAGAGAGAGAGACACCATACACAACATGTCTCATAACTATGTACATCAATTTCATGTTGCACAATATATTGTTACTGTGAATTATCTAAACAACTGCCATAATATATTCACCAAACTTCTAACAACAATATGAACAGCAGTCTTCATACAGCAATATAACAGCAACAATGACAATAATAGTACAGCTTTCCTGTTACATTATGGTTTCATAACAACACTGCGCACATATTAGTCAGAGCACAGCACAATTTTGTCTAGTAAGACCATGTTTTCGCCTTCACAGGGAACCACAATGCTTCAAGAGGGTCTGGCTGCAGACTTGCACTTGCACTCTCAGACTTGCATTCTCAGACTTGCACTCTCAGACACTTGCACTTCCGCTATTGACATCACTTGCAGTCTTTATTTTTTATTTTGTTGAATTTTTTATTACTTTTTGTTTGAATCCCCCGACATTTTATAACAGTAGCAAGGTGGCAAAGACAAGAAAAAAGAAACTAAATTACAATGTCACTTGCAATCGCTACTTGCACTCTCTGCTACCTGCACTCTCTGCTACCTGCGACACTTGCAATCGACACAAATCGTGCATGTTGCCAATGGAGACAAGAAGCTGTGGTGGTGATTAAACGATTAAAACTAATTCAGTACTATAACGTACAGGGTCCTGCAAGAAAAAGACAAGACCGGCAAATCCGTGGCCAGAACACCAGAATATGAACGCTTGCGCAAAGTCTCTCATTAAGTGTTTTCCTCCCGTAGAAAAACATAAACACTTAACATGGCTTAATGTATTAAGATGCTTTTAAAATATCAAATTAAATATACAGTTTATTAATATAATGAATATGTATATAGTATTTTCCTCACATGCCGCAAAATGTGGCATAATGGACTAAGATGATAAAGACCAAACTCAATATGCTTCTCTACATTATTAAAATACATACCTAATATGTACAGGCAAGCAGGTGAGCCCAGAATAAACGCAACACGCAAAGTTTCGCTTTAAGCATTTTTCCATATAGAATAAACTGTGTACAACTCGTTTATATCACTGTTTTTGTCCATTAAGCTACATTATGTGTTTTATTTATAATGATTTTCTATAGGAGGAAAACGTTTAATGTACAATTTAACGCACTGCGTTCTGAACTCGTCTGCTTGCCTGTACGGAGTTGATCCTTTTAAAATCAATTAATGCATTTCATAATGCACGTTCATATTTGCTGGTCTTTGTATACGTTGAGTCAACAACAAGACATATAGGCTAGGCCTACTGATTTGTCTTTATCATCTTAGTCTGTTATTAGGCCACATTAAGCGTTTTGCTGTATGGGAGGACAAAGTTTGCGCATTGTGTTCATAGCCATCTGTTTGCCTTGTAGTACATTAAATAATAACTATATATCGTATTTGGTCTTTTAATTGAACTTAATGTATCTTAATACATTACACAATTTTAAGTGTTTGTTTTTTCTACAGGAGGAAAACGCTTAACGAAATGTTTTTTTTATTTTGTTGATGTTCTGCTGTTCTGTGGCCATGGATTTGCCGGTCTTGTCTTTTTCTTGCAGGTCCCTGTACGTTATAGTAGTAGGCCTACTAAATTAGTTTTAATTGTTTAATCACCACCACAGTGTCTTGTCTCCATTGGCAACATGCACGATTTGTGTTGATTGCAAGTGACGTCGCAGGTAGCGGAGAGTGCAAGTGGCGATTGCAAGTGACATTGTAATTTAGTTTCTTTTTTCTTGTCTTCACCACTTGGCTACTGTTGTAAAATGTTGAGAGATTCAAACAAAAAGTCATCAATAAATAGAACAAAATAAAAAAATAAAGACTGCAAGTGACGTAGCTAGCGGAAGCACAAGTGTCTGAGAGTGCAAGTCTGAGAATGCAAGTCTGAGAGTGCAAGTGCAAGTCTGCATCAGACCCTTCTCCAATGCTTAGTGGAATTGTGTCGTTCAATATGCTGTACTTTCTGTGAACACAACCAATTACCCTCTCCACATGAACCCTAAGGTGCGCTATCTTCCTGGTGTCTTCCACGTC
This sequence comes from Cyprinus carpio, assembly GCF_018340385.1. Lineage (NCBI taxonomy): Eukaryota > Metazoa > Chordata > Actinopteri > Cypriniformes > Cyprinidae > Cyprinus > Cyprinus carpio. Next base: position 101,382 of record NC_056598.1, on the reverse strand, counting down.
CTTTGCATCCAACTGACAGCGGGCGTTTTCACTTCAGCACACATTAGTCCAACGCTGTCCCTGATGTCAAACCCACGATCCTCCAGCACCAATTCTCCAGGGACCAGATGATTAAGAATACCACGTGACCACCCTACCCTTTTGAAATGAAAGATATTGCTCCCTGTGGTGTAATGCCGATAAGGTTTGCCCTATCAATCATGAGACCGATTACAGCAGTTTACAATATTTTATATACAATATATAAAATTAATGACCAAATGACCAACGTTACCTACTGCCTACTATACGCTACTATACAGTACATCTACTTCCGTACCGCAATTCCCACAATGCATTGCGACGTGATGTAACGATCCCGACCTCTATGTGATATGATGCTTTTGCTCAAATCAACAAAAGGTCAAATGCTTATGAAATGACTCTCAGAGCAGTTCTGGAGATGTTGTTCATGTGTTTTTGGCCTCATTTAGTGAGACAGCAGACGCTGAAATCACAGTGAGCGTCACACTCGCTAAACTGTGAATTTCGTTTTTATGAATGGATTCCGCGATTCCGTCCGCGTTTTCTGCATCGCGGAAAATAGGGCCCTACAATTATACCAGCACAATGTTTACTCTCGCACTTTAACTGCTTCTATTATTGAGCACTTAATGATTGTCTAATCAAAATAAAAGGGCAGTGCTGAGTCTAGGAGAACTCACGGGTATCACACACATCCGGACGCATCGCGTTCAACTGAAGCAGTAGTCTAAAACTGTTTATTTATTCACCAAACTGACACAAGTTGACTACAAGAATGAACAATGAGGCAAAGATAATTTTAAGTTCAGTGTTTAAAAAATGGAGCAAACGGAAAGAGCGATTTATATTATAGCTCTATAAATTAAGCATATATACTTTATTAGAGCCACAGAAAGACAAACGTTTCGATGGAAATGCTCAATATACAATTCATTATGTACATTAACAACGATTCGGGGCGAATATAATGTAACTGAATGGAAAACTATGTGAATGGCACTCCGAGGCGCGGCAGGATTTTCTGCCTTAAGTGTCTCGCTCTGTTCAGCGTGCAGCGTCACGTGTCTAAACAAACAGCATGTGCTGTCAGTGATTTCAGCCACTAGCCACTTCGACCTCTAGTATCAAGAGTGTACTTAAATGTACTTCATGTATATCTATATACCTTATCCATCTGTAACGTAGTTTGAGTCGACTCACTAGTTCAGTTTAAATACATGCACTAGCTTCCTAATTACATTTAAATTACAGAATATTGCACTTTGATAATCTACGTAAAGTAAAGTGTATCAAAATTGTACTGAAGTGTACTTCATTTGTATACCTTATCCATCTGTAACGTAGTTTGAATTGACTCACTAGTTCAGTTTAAATACATGCATTAGCTTCCTAATTACATTTAAATTTAAGAATAAAGTGCTTTAACTCAATAGTCTAGATTGATGTGATGAATTGCTTTTTCTGTCCACTTGCCAGTAAACACAAAGGGTGACTAATAAATTGAAAAGTCAAAATTAAATATATTTATTTTTACCCTCAAAAACTCAAAAATGATAGACCTTTACATCAAATAGAACATATAACCATCTGCTAAAATTTACTGTTTCACAAACTTTAATGAGAATTAATACATATTTTATTAATTAAATCTATAGTATATTATACTCTTTAAAGTGTATTCTTGAAAGTCCACTGAGGTCACAGTCCATTCACACTCTGTTCTTTTGACTTATGTCCTGAATTACCCTTCCAAAGATGCCTTTCTTGTTTTTCTTTCCTAGCCAATATGTATTTTCCTAGTATAAAATTGAGTTTAAAGAAACACAATTAAAGGATTATTGTGTTGACACTATAGTTAATCTATATATTGAATGTGTTAAATAATGTTATTTGTCTTTACTACTAAGTATGCACTTTTACAACCAACATGTATAAGGGACATATAAAACAGTATAACAATGCATCAAAGGTTCATTATAATAAGCAAGCACTTACTAAAGGTTCTGAAACCGCGAGCCAGTGGAATATGCAAGATTGCCACATTTTGACTTTGAAATCACATTAGGCCGTATCGAGATTCCCCCCTCTGTTTTTTCCGGTCCTGATCGATTTTTTCTTCTTTTGGACGTGGCTCTGTTTGCGATTGCACACCCTTAATAAATAAATAAATAAAAGAAAGAAAGAATAAGATTGATTGTACTAAAGTAATCAGTAAATAAATAAATGTAAATAAATTACTTTTTTTCTTCTGCAGTGTCCACATTGCATTATTTTGGCTAATAATTTTTTTTCGCTGCATCCATTTGATAAGCTTTATCTTTTTTTTTTTTTTTGTGCAGTCGTGATTCTGTATGTAAAGACACCATATTTGAAATTTCGCGCCTAGCTGCCTACCTGCGTGGTTTATTTATATACGTGTAATATACGTCATCGAACCGCGTTATCACGTGACCTTATTAACGGCCTTTATTGGTTAGAAAAGGAATCGCTTAGAATCCTGGAGACACATACACAACTGGTAAGTAATAGTGTTTTTGTTGGTAGATATACTTTTTTAGAAGAATATACAGTAAGGTGAGATCGAAATGTATTAAATTATGTATAGGATTGTTGACTGCATTATTGTCTCATTTGACTGCTTTACTACGAACCTTGCTAGTCTCTTTTGTGCAGATATACATACACTTTTAAGAAAAATGAAGTAGATTCACCATTTTTAATACTAAATACCATAGCAAAAAAAATTTTTAATGATGTGGTTTACATCATATCTGATGTGTGCATCACTATTCGGACTCAGGTCCACTATGGCCAGCAAAAGAGTGAAAAGGAGAGGACAAAAAATATGGGATGAAGAGACTGTAGAGAGCCCCAAAAATGTGACACAAGATCTGCAAGCTGCTAAAGAAGTAGAGAAGCATGTAGGAGAAGACCAGAGAATGGAAGATGAAGATCATGTGTCCAGCAAGGAGAGTGAACAGTGTGATGAGACAGCTCTGTTCAGTGGTAAGAGTTTATTTCATTGTATTCTGTCTTGATTCTGGGAATGTAAGCATTCCTTGATTGAAATTTAGAAATATAGATAAGTGTCTTTATAAAAAGCAACTACTTCCTTCAATTTTTAACTGATAAAAAGAAAAGGGAATGCACATTAGGTCCTACATAGGTACCACAAAGTTCTGAAGGCCTACAAGAGTCAGGGGAGCATGACTTAGGCCTTTAAAATTGTAGGTGTGGATCGGAACACACTGGCGCTGTCTGCTCCCCTGGCAGAAATTGCAATTGCATGTCCAAAATTCTTAAGCCTTCCACCATTTAACCTCAAAAAAGAGAAGCTTTTAGACTACTCTAAGCATTGTGCGGAGTCAATGACTCCAGAGGTCAGCACTAAAATTGAAGAGCTAAAAGCTAAAGGCAAGCTTCTGCCAATCAAGTACAAATACAGATAAGCCCCTTAATATTTAATAGTTTAATAATGTTATAGTTTTATATTGGGGCTATTTTTGTTTTTTATTTATTCATTTAATTTGTTTCACAAGCAGTTCCACTATGTTAGAATGCACTGAAAATGTGTTTAAGATTACTTAAACACATTTTAAGTGCATTCTAACATAGTGGAACTGCTTGTGAAACAAATTAAATGAATGAAGCAAATAAAGTGTATCAATGAATAAAGCAATGTATTAAAAGCCATTCTATTCTAGTGTTCCATTGTTTTAAAGCTTAATAATAAAGGTTTTGAATTGTATAAATCTGCTCACATCATTAATTTCCATCAATATGTTGATAGGCAGGTTAATAGAAAGTATAAGAACACTTATCCCTGGTTTCACAGACAAGGCTTAAGCTAGTTCTAGGCTAAAATACATGTTTGAGCTGTTTTAAACTGAAAGTAACTTGCACTGATGTATCTTAAAATATCTCAGTGCCATTGTTTTGTTTCAAGATGCACACCAGTAACGTTTATAAAAGCTACTTAAATGTCCTAATTGAGCTAAGGCCTAATCCTGGCTTAATCTAAACACTGCCTGTGAAACCGGGCCTTAAGCTATGTAATCAACGTTGCCCTTTCATACTTGTAGCAGCCTACAGAACATACAAAATTACCCTATGTAACCACAGGCTTTTCCACACCTTAGTAACATATGTAGGTACTTGTTGTTACATTGTGTAGTACTAAGTACTTTTTATATAATTACATTGTAACACATATGTAACAAGATCTTTTGTTACATCAGTAGATAGCTGTGTAACGGACTCGCCCTGTTACATAAGTGTAACAGTTGCTGCCTATTACATGTGCATAATTACAATATGTAAGTACATGCTATTCCATAACTTAGTTACATATTAAGTACATTTTGTTGCATGTTATTACACCGTCTACTACTAAGTACTTAATGAGGTAATTACTCTGTATTATGGACACCGTAAAATAAAGTGTTACCCAGTATTACTTTTTGACTTTATCTGAAACTATTTTCAGTAAGCTTATGCTACTCCTACATTATGCGTCAGGTCAGAGGTTATTCTAGACTTGCGTACAGCCGTTACCGGAAAACAGTGATTATGGTTTATAAAGTTATAATTATGGATATTTTTCTTACAAAAACACATAGCTTCGCTTCTGAAGGCCTTTATTAACCCCTAGAGCCATATGGATTATTACTTTTATGATGGATCGATGCACATTTTTGGGCTTCAAGATCTCAGGTCCATTTCACTCCCATTATAAAGCTTGAAGAGCCAGGATATTTTAAAATATTACTCTGTAATTGGCTGAAAGAAGAAAGTCATATACAACTAGGATGGCTTGAGGGTGAGTAAATCATGGGATAATTTACATTTTTGGGTGAAATAACCCTTTAAGTGTAATGGATTATAAGGCCCTCTTTACACCTGGTATTAAGATGTGTTTTGGTCGATCAGATCACGAGTAGACAAGAGAAATACATTCCTGATTACATCTGGTATTTTAATCTGCCTCTTTTGCCCACTTTCAACCACTTATGTCCTGATTTCTTCGAGGGGAGGTTCTATGGGTGGGAAATGTACAGTTTTTTTCTGATCTTCAGCTCTAATGGACAAAATAAGCTCAATTTACATATAAAGCATTCAGAGACAACGGAGAACATGGAGAGTAACAGATTTCGTTTTTGCTCTGACAGCAGTAAAACCAGCTGAACACTTAAGTGTGCATTAGAAATCAGGAATGGTGAGAGAACATTGTGCTTGGTACATTTTTCATCTTCAAACCAAACCAGTCTTCAGCTGGCAATGTTTAAATCCCATCTGGCTAGTGCACATAATGTTTACATGTGAGGTCAGTAAGCAAAGAGTAGTTGGTCTTTTGTAACTGTTCGAACACTGTAACAAGGAGACCTTAAAATAAAGTGTCACCACAAACGGTTTACTTATTTTTTTTATATTCAACAGCCAAGTGTCCAGATGATGTTCTCAAGAGATACAAAAAAGTTCTTTGTGCGTACAAAAAGGAAGGAAGCATGACAAGAGATTTCATGAAAGTCGGAGTGGACAGAAACACCCTTGCCCTCACTGCAGTTGTGGCTGAGATTCAAATTATCAACCCAGAATTTTATCGCTCCATCCCCCAGTTCCAGCCTCAGCAAGAGAAGCTTTTTGATTTTGCCCTGAGGTGCTCAGAGGCCTTGACAACTGAGATGAAAGCCACTATTACCTCAGGAAAAAAGATTGGGAAACTCCTGCCAATTAAATACAAGTTTCGCTAAAATATTGTTTATTTCTAGTTTAGTTTGATAGTTCGGGGTATTTTATGCCTTTTATTTAACAGTTTACTGTATTAAAATATATATAAAGAAAACTGTTTAAAGATAATGGAAATCTTTTGTGACCTGAGCACAGTTTTTTTTTTTGTTTGTTTGTTTGTTTGTTTTTTTTTAGTTAATTTTTCTGAAAATTAAATAGCAAAATTTTGTTGTGTTGTAAAAGTTTCAAAAATATATTTTTCCTCTTTATCTGTAAATTTTCACTAAAACAAAAAAAAAAAAAAAAACAGCATGTGCTGTTTTTATTTTCATGGACCTGCATTAATAGGAAGTTTAAATCTGACTAGCGTAATTTTATTCTGCACGTAATAGAATTGTGTGTATTTTCAGTGTAAGTACACATTATTTCCCGGGTATCAACGCATGTTCCACACTATATTTTAAGTGGTCAGTTTTTGTGTATTTTCAGTGCAAGTACGCATTAGTTCCCAGGTATCAACACAGGTTCCACAATTTTAAAGTGGTCGGTTTTTGTGTATTTTCAGTGTACGTACGCATTAGTTCCTGGGTACCAACGCAGGTTCCACGCTTTATTTTAAGTGGTTGTTTTTTGTGTATTTTCAGTGTAAGTACGGATTAGTTCCCGGGTACCAACACAAGTTCCACGCTTTATTTTAAGTGGTCGGTTTTTGTGTATTTTCAGTGTAAGTACACATTAGTTCCCAGGTATCAACACAGGTTCCACACTTTATTTTAAGTGGTCGGTTTTTGTGTATTTTCAGTGTAAGTACAGTTAGTTCCCGGGTATCAACACAGATTTCACACTTTATTTTAAGTGGTCAGTTTTTGTGTATTTTCAGTGTAAGTACGCATTAGTTCCTGGGTATCAACACAGGTTCCACACTTTATTTTAACTGGTCAGTTTTTGTGTGATTTCAGTGTGACTATGCATTAGTTCCTGGGTATCAACGCATGTTCCGGACCCTTGCTGGTAACACTTTACAATAAGGTTTCATTCGTTAACATTAGCTAACTGCATTAGTTAACATGAACTTACAATTAACAATATTCCACAGCATTTATTAAGCATAGTTCATATTAATCTGAGCATTTAGTAATACATTTTTAAGATCAAATGTTGCATCTGACAACCTTGGTTAATGTTCTGTGAATTAACATGAACAAGAACATTTTAACTAACATCAACTGAGATTAATACATGCTGTACAAATAGGGGTGTAACGGTATGTCTATTCGTACCGAACGGGTCATGGGCATATTCCAAATGGAAGTGATCATCCCTATGCCCTGCTCCCTTGGAAGGGCAGAGCCCTTGAAGTGGGGACTTTAGAGTGAGCAGAGCAAGTGCGTGCTATTATGTATTATGTGTCAAAACATAACTGCCCCCAAAAAAATGTACAGATACTGTAACGTAGTTACAATTGTAGTTACAATATTGCAATTATGGTGTGTACTTACAAATGTAAGTACACTACAGTAACTACAGATAAATCAAGCAGGTACTTAAAATGTAAATACACTGTAAATACAGGTAGTTACAGCATAAGTACATTGTATCAAATGCTTAATTTTCCATGTAAGTACATAGTAGTTAAGGCCACTTAATATAAAGTTGCACCCTGATGGAAACAGCTAATCACAGCCTGGAAATGGAGAAGCGCCAGATTGCAATCTCCTCCTCATCGGAAAGAGATAAAGGTACGTTCCCAAAAGACACTCCTTGATCTGAGTCTCCGGCCTGCAAGGGTGAACAGATAAACCTTGGTTCCGAGTTTGAGTACTGCAATGGAAAAGATGTTAACAGATACACTGTTCTGAGTCTGAGACCTGTAACCAGGAAGACAGCAACAGAAACAATCTGTTCTGATTCTCCTGCATGCAAGGGTGAGGTAATAGCAGAGCGACCTCCATTCTGAGTCTGAGTCCTGTCAAGGAAGGGGTTGCAACAGATCACCAACATTCTGAGCCTCTGGCCCGTGAGGGAAGAGGCATTAACAGATACCAAGTCCTGAGTCTCCAGCTTTGGGGTAGCAACAGATACAACCACGCTCTGAGCCTCCAGCCTGCAAGAAAAGAGATCCTCTAAATTCAGACTTCATGTCTTCGTCCAGCGAGACAACAACAGATTGCAGCACGTCCTGACTCTCCACCCGGGAGAGACAAAGCAGATCGACCAATTTCAGAGTCTCTAGCCCAGAGAGGTAGAAGACACACAGACATCTGTAACAAGGTTAAGCTCCAGTGAGCAAACCTTCACTCCAAGGTACCTTTGCTTGCGTGTTCCAGGCTAAGGACCTTCTGCACCTACTCCAGGGCCACATCTGCGTGTTCCAGATTTTAGGACCCTTTGGTGCTCCAGGAGATCAGCATCCTTCAGCGCTTTGTGTTCAAGGCTGTCGAAACAGATTCCTGCTCCTTTCCCCACTGCATTGTTACCAGCACAACCACTGGAAGAAATCACCACCACCGGACTGCTGACTCAACCACAGAGAACATAAATATCACTTCCAAACCTCTTCCAGAGACCTTGGCATTGTTATATATTATCAGTATATGATTTTTCTCATTTACATTAGACATTATATAGCTGATTGCAGGTAATAGCAAATCTTTCTTGTATTTGTTTGATGCATAACAGGGTTCTTCACCTTATTTCTTTCAGAGTAGCAACAGTTTATCTTTCCAGATAACGTAGCTCTGACATTGCAACACCCAACATAATCACTTGCATTTTATGCATCTTATGCACTTTATTCCTATTTTATTTATGGTATTCATTTAGTAGTTGTTGATTACTCTAATCTATCTTTTGTTTATAAAATCAATTTTACTACACTTGTGTCTTCCTTGTGTTGATGATACAGAAAGAGGTTCTACAAGTTCCCACCAATCTTTCTCATTTGATGTATTCATAACCACACCTTAAGTGACACATGATCCAAATATCATACGTTTTTTTACTCTTCTACTGGGCCCCCGGGGATGGAAGGGCAGGACAAAATACACAGATCTAATCTCATCATGGACAACAAACTGTGTTGTCACATTTTTTTAGATTGTCTTTTCAAAAACGTCATTATGAAAGTTGCAAGTCATAGTAATCTTAGACTAAAGACACACACAAAAAAAAAAACTGCATTAGTGCCAATCTGGAATGGGCTACATTTATTTCATTAGATCAAGAACAATAATACAGTGCTGACAGTAAACAAAGATAACAAAAACATATTGTAACACTTCCTTGTACTATTACACAAGGCCAATGTGTCATTCAGTAAGACAATGTGTGACAGTGTGCAGTTTATGTTGCAAAAGCCATATAATTCATGCAATGCAAAGAACCATAATATAAAAGACCTAATTCGTAAATCTCTGTTAAAAAAAAAAAGTTAATCTTTGTCCTCTTTGCTATATGTGTATACATATTGGTATATGTGTTACATCAGAAATGTGCATGATCATCTTCATTATAATACAGAACAGGATTCATGTTGATTTTTCCCTGGTTCATTTTCATTAACACTACATTTATGCATTTAGCAGAGGCTTTCATCCAAAGCGACTTACAATGCATTCAGGCTAACATTTTTTTTTTTTTTTTTTTTTACCTAACAGTTGAAGTGCATGAAGTGTCTACAGCAACAACATTTTCTTCTAATGCAGCTTTCAGACTGCCTTTCATCTAACTGAATGTCATTAATATGACTAAATGTTCATGTCTTAATTAAAACAATCATGGTAATTATATGTATTGGCCGACACTAATGATGTTCGACTTCGCCAGTCGGAGATCACTAAAAATAACATTAAAGAGGTGTGTGAACTTGCAAGCACGATGTCAGACACTGTAATATGCTCTGGTCCCCTCCCTGCTTACCGTGGTGATGTACATAGCAGATTGATAGCAGACTGTCATCACTCAATGGCTTGATGTCTTAGTGGTGCCCGCAGAATAACATAGGTTTCATAGACAAGTGGACGGCCGAGCTTTTGGGGAGAGCTGACCTGTTGCACATACAAAGAACTTTTACATACACACATATGCACATATATAAAGATATGCATCCACCCCCCACCAAACCCCCCATCCCTCGCCTTCGCCGCTTTGTACCGCCAGTCTGACAAGTAGGTCTGTGACCAGCGCCGAGAATGGCTGCAGGACTGGATGGCTGCTTGCCTGTGCTGGATTACCTCCACCCCCCGCTCCCCTCCCCTGTTGTAAGTCGTGTGTTTTTCATGCTGTACTGACTATGTGCTTATGTTGCTGAGGTGTTTTTTCCTGTTCCCACACTGTACTCCCCACAGGAGCATAGTCTGGGGGTTGTTTTTTTTCTCCCTCATGTTATGCTGTATTTTCTTCCCTCAATCCCCTGTCTTCCTGTCCTGTCTACCCCCCTTGTCATATTGGATGTATGGACAGGTTGATGGCTAATTTCGCTGGTACTGTAGCCCTGCGACCAGTGACAATAAAGGGCTACTACTACTGCTACTACTACTACATTTCCAACTATAACTACTAGATATTTTACATTAAAAAAAACCAGAAGAAAACTTACCATTTCTTGTCAAACTGTTAATCAGAGTTTAAGATTTATTGCCATGATTCATAACTGTCAGACACAGAAGGGAACACAGAGGTGAACGTATTTACAGTGTTTATTGTAACAGAGATTTTAGACACAGGTGAGGCAATAGGAATAATCTTGACATGAGGAAGGATGTTATTTAGCTCTGGTTGTGATGTATCTGGATGACAGGATCGGAAGAATGCACAGAGGAAACTGACGAAGAACAGGAACAACAGGTATCCAGGAGATCAACACAGGTGACGAGAGTACAGGTAAGTTCATGGAGGTCGATGCGAGATCAGACAAGGATTGAGGGGAAATGATAGTCCTTTTATGAGAGCCTGGTGATGATGAATAGGTGATTAGAATTCCGGGTGATTGTGAACGAGTAGGTGTGGCGTGTGGAGATGGTGCAGGCTGTGACTCCCGTGACAGTACCCCTCCCCCCTCCTCCACGGGCGGCCTCCTGACGACTGGACGGGATGTTGACGACAGGGTCTGCCACGACCCCGAGGAGCTGGGCGATCTGGGTGTTTCTTGATGGAATTCAGTCAGTAAGTAGAGTAGGGTCGAAGAGAGGTGGCTGATAGCCCAGGACACACTGGAACGGGGTGAGCCCAGTGGTGGTTTGACGGAGTTGAATTCTGTGCGTATTCTGCCCAGGGTAGGTATTGGCTACAGCTGTCCTGGTTCTGGTGGCAGTACAGCCTCAGGAATCTCCCGACTTCCTGGATCTTGCATTCAGTCTGGCCGTTGGTTTGAGGATGGTATCCGGAGGAGAGACTAATGGACACCCCTGGGAGATGAAAGAAAGCAGTCCAGACGCGTTGAGATGAATTGGGGACCTCTATCCGAGACAATGTCTTCTTGGAGTCCAAAGTGGTGGGAAAACTTGATGGAAGAGTGCCTCTTGCCGTCTATAGAGCTATATTGAGTTTTACAGGATTTAGAGAATCGATCGACCACGCCAGGACCCTTGTGTATCCTTGGAAGGGAGGAAGATCGGTCATAAAGTCCACTCCAGTGTGGTGTGTCCAGGGTCGCTCGGGGATGGGCAGAGGCACGAGTTTCCCTTCTGGTAACTTTCCTAGGGGTGTCAGCAACGGCACAGACTGAACATCCTTCCTTTGCACATATCAAGAGATGTCCCGAGGACATGGAGGGCCGCCAGTAGCGTTGTTTTTCATGAGCGAGAGGGTCCTTCTCCTGCCTGGGTGTCCAGAGCCCGGGATGTATGGGTTAACCCTCTGAAGTCGATTAACGCGTATACGTGTTTTGGGGTATTTTCTCCTGATAACCCCGAAAAGAACTTAAATTACACTTTCAGTTTTGATCGTACAGATAAGATCAATACATCAATCGAATCTGTAAAGGGTCTACTTTTTTTTGTATACAGACATAATAACAACAAAACTTTGTGCACTTATAAAATAAAGATAACAAACAAGGAGTGCTGTCTGCAGCCTTTTGTCTGCGCTGATCTTCATTTACAAATGCATCATTAAAATGAACTGTAACTAAGTGAATACTCAACACAGAGACATGAGAGAGATATCTATAGAAAGCCTGACATGTCTACTTTTAAACTAAACAAGTGCTGCCGAAAACAAAATATTCTGTGATAAAGTAATCCATATGAAAACAACGCGATGTCCATTTTTCACGTCTCCCTTCATTATCTTCTAATGCGACCACGCCCCCGCGCTGAACGCGCTTTTGAGATGATAATGTTTCACTGAAGCGTGCGGCTTGAATACGCCCACACAACAGAAGACAACGCAGCGAGACTGTTCTTCAAGTTTTTTTATTTTACTGTTTGCTTCGCGATGAGAGGAATAAGACATAATTCACCCCAAAAAGATGTGATGTGGTTGGAGGATTTGAGATTTGGATTTCCTCAGAAAAAAAGAATGAAGCACTTTATTCAGCTGAGATCATAAACATGAGTAAGTCTCTTTTTATTTATTATATACTTGTCCTAGTTTTCATATAACGTGTAAACATTTTACTAGTTAGACTTTTTCCAAACTATAATTCCTGACTAAATGTATAATCAAGTGAAATATTATGAAGTTTCAATAACAATATACACTACTATACCATTCAAAAACTTGATGTAAATAATATAAATGTACCAATAAACGTAACTGTAACAATGTAACAAACAATGCTGTTCTTTCAATTTATCCCCCCTAAAAAAAAATGCTGAAAATATTCTCAGCTCTTTTCAACATTAAGTTCAAGAGGGGCTGGCGATGAGTTGGGGGAATGTAGAGATGCCCCTCTGGACCTCCAGGCGGAGCAGGGTTTTGTCGATTCTCATTGATGATCTGTTGGTTGAGGGTCCACTGGATCAGACTAACAAGCATGGCTGGAGGGAGAATGGTTTTAGGAACGTATGGTTCAGGATCAGCTTGGTAAAGGCGAGAAAGAGCATCCGCTCTGCAGTTCTTGTCACCGGATCTATAGGTGACCGTAAAAATAAAATCGGGGTGAAGAAGAGAACCCATCGGGCCTGGCGATGATTCAACCGTTTGGCTTCTCTGAGATACTCAAGATTGCGATGATCGTAATGACTTGGAATGGTTGCTTGGCTCCATCCAGCCAGTGTCTCCATTCCTCTAGAGCTGATTTAATGGCTAGGAGCTACCGGTTTCCCACGTCGTAATTCTGCTCCACTAGGGATAACTTCTTAGAGTAGAAGGCACATGGATGGAGCCATGGGGGATCACCCTGCCGCTGAGAGAGGACCGCTCCGACCCCCGGTTGCAGAGGCGTCAACCTCCACTATGAATGGCAGATCTGGATTGGGATGAACCAGGACCGGAGCGGATAGGAAGGCCTGTTGCAGTTTGTAGTGCTTCTCGGGCAGGTGTTGTCCATGATAGAGACTTGGGTCGGTTCTGCATAGGTTCAGGTGTTGGAGCGGCGACAGATGTTATAGCAGGCAGAGGATTGACAGCGGGAGTACTCATGTGGGAGGCGTACAAGCGTTATGACACCCTGATAGTCTTCTGAATAAGATTCTCAAGTCCCATGGTGTCTTCGTAAACAACTATTAGTTGTTGAACCTCCATTCGCAGTCCATGATGAAAAGCAGTTATCAAAGCAGTTTCATTCCAACCACTTGTCGAAGCCAGGTGGTCTGATCTTCTGTCAGACACAGACGGGAACACAGAGGTAGGTGAACGTATTTACAGTGTTTATTGTAACAGAGGTTTTCAGACACAGGTGAGGCAATAGGAATAATCTTGACACAAGGAAGGATGTGACTTAGCTCTGGTCGTGATGTATCTGGATGACAGGAATGGAAGAATGCACAGAGGTACTGATGAAGAACAAGAACAACAGGTATCCAGGAGATCAAACACAGGTCACGAGAGTACAGGTAAGTTCATGAAGGTCGATGCGAGATCAGACGAGGATTGAGGGGAAGTGATAGCCCTTTTATGAGAGCCTGGTGATTATGAACAGGTGATCAGAATTCCGGTGATTGTGAACGAGTAGGCATGGCATGTGGAAAGGGTGCAGGCTGTGACTCCGTGACAATAACTCAATACTGTACTGTAAAACATGATTTTATTAGATTTGTGTTTTACAAGGAAATACTATTACTTCAACATTTCACATTTAATTCATTGTGTTATTTGCTGGTTCTTTGTAATTAATTGTGAAACTTTCTTACAATTTCTGAATGAAAATCGTTTTTTACTGTGCATACAAAGTACACCTGTATAGTACAGATATAGACAATATTTAAAAAAATAAATGTATTTTTATTTATTTAAAAGTAAATAAGGTTAAATAAGTAGAACTTAAAGGGAAATCAAAGTGTTTAAAATGTCAAATACGAATATATAGATGTTGCAGTGTCTCTGTAACATCTCAGACTGAACACATAAAGAGCTCATATACACATTATCTAAAAACAAATTATAGTTGTTATTATTATATAATGTGACATACATGAGTCAAACAATTTATCTGATATGGGAGTAAATTAATGTAAATCCATGTCTAATCCCTAATAAGAGAGGAAAGACGATAATGACCTCTGAGGGTGAACTAGAGGGACTGCAAATCTGAATGTGAAGTCAAGTCACCTTTATTTATATAGCGCTTTAAATCAAAAAAGATTGCATCAAAGCAACTGAAGAACATTAATTAGGGAAAACAGTGTGTCAATAATGCAAAATGACAGTTAAAGGCAGTTCATCATTGAATTCAGTGATGTCATCATCTCAGTTCAGTTTAAATAGTATCTGTGCAATCATTTGCAATCAAGTCAACGATATCGCTTTAAATGAAGTGAGCCCAACTAAGCAAGCCAGAGGCGACAGCGCCAAGGAACCAAAACTCCATCGGTGTCAGAATGAAGAAAAACCTTGGGAGAAACCAGGCTCAGTTGGGGGGCCAGTTTCTCCTCTGACCCAGACGAAACCAGCAGTTCAATTCCAGTTGCAGCAAAGTCAGATTTCCTGTGGTCTTGTCCCGGTGGTCATCTGAGACAAGGTCTTTACAAGGGATCTGTATCTGGGGCTCTAGTTGTCCTGGTCTCTGCTGTCTTTCAGGGCTGTAGAGGTCCTTTCTAGATGCTAATCCACCATCTGGTCTGGATACGTACTAGATTCGGGTGACTGCAGTGACCCTCTGATCTGGATACAGACTGGATCTGGTGGCTACGGTGACCTCGGAATAAGAGAGTAACAGACTAATATGAGTGTAGATGCCATTGTTCTAATGATGTAGCAAGTACATTGGGTATTATGGGGAAGTGTTCCCGTTTCCGGTTTTCCTAATTAATGCAGCCTAAAAATCCTTTAACGGATTTGGATATTAGAAGCGTATTAGTGTGTTACGTGTAAACCAGGTTAAAGAGATGGGTCTTTAATCTAGATTTAAACTGCAAGAGTGTGTCTGTCTCCCGAACAATGTTAGGTAGGTTATTCCAGAGTTTAGGCGCCAAATAGGAAGAGGATCTGCCGCCCGCAGTTGATTTTGATATTCTAGGTATTATCAAATTGCCGGTAGGTTATTAAGGGGTTTTGCCGCCAGGATTTTATTTTAATATTGGCTCATTCAAATACTGAGGTGCTAAACCATTCAGGGCTTTATAAGTAAGAAGCAAGATTTTAAAATCTATACAATGTTTAATAGGGAGCCAGTGCAGTGTTGACAGAACAGGTCATAATAATATATGGTCATAATTCCTGGTTCTACTAAGAACTCTAACTGCTGCATTTTGGACTAACTGGAGTTTTGTTTACCAAGCGTGCAGAACAACCACCCAATAAAGCATTACAATAATCTAACCTTGAGGTCATAAATTCATGGATTAATATTTCTGCATTTGACATTGAGAGCATAGGCCATAATTTAGATATATATTTTGAGATGGAAAAATGCAGTTTTACAAATACTAGAAAACGGCTTTCTAAGGGAAAGATTGCTAGCAAATAGCACATCTAGCTTCCTAACTGATGACGAATTGACAGAGCAGCCATCAAGTCTTAGACAGTGTTCTAGGTTATTACATGCAGAGTTTTTTAGGTCCTATAATTAACACCTCTGTTTTTTCAGAATTTAGCAGTAAGAAATTACTCGTCATCCAGTTTTTTTATATCGACTTTTTTCCCGTTAGTTTTCCAAATTGGTATGTTTCGCCGGGCCGTGAAGTAATATAGAGCTGAGTGTCATCAGCATAACAGTGAAAGCTAACACTGTGTTTCCTGATGATATCTCCCAAAGGTAACATGTAAAGCGTGAAGAGTAACGGCCCTAGTACTGAGCCTTGAGGTACTCCGTACTGCACTTGTGATCGATATGATACCTCTTCATTCACTGTTACGAATTGATGGCAGTCAATATTAGTATGATTTAAACCATGCTAATGCACTTCTATTAATGACAACAAAGTGTTCTAGTCTATGCAAAAGAATGTTGTGGTCAATAGTGTCGAACGCAGCACTAAGATCCAATAGCACTAATAGAGAGATACGCCATGATCAGATGATAAGAGCAGGTCATTTGTAACTCTAAGGAGAGCAGTCTCAGTACTACGATACGGTCTAAATCCAGTTTACACCAAATACAGCATACAAGTCCATCAGGTACAGTACAACAACATTAATCACATAATTCATTGTAATCACCTGTAGTTGTGATTAATTCTGAATGTGTTTTTCAGTAAGACATTTTACCTCATCATCATGTGGCTTCACCAGTTTTGGGAGTCATGCTGTACTCACTGTGTCCACTAGGGGTCAGTGAACACCAGTTTCATTTCTGTGTTCATTGGTCACTGTCGAAATTTCATTTAATGTATGTGTCTCTGCACATGTGCTGTGAATTGAGCTCATATGACCCTTTTTTTACTGTTTAAATGGAAATCCATGGATTTATTGTGCTGTTGATACCTTAATACTGAATGTTCAAATCACTGAGTTTAACTATGAACAGTAATAATAGTCATGACTGACTTAACAAGCAGCAGTAAATATGCTAATCCTTTAACTCTTAGGAGTAAACAACTAAATATACTAATATATTAATGCATTAATTATCTAACCAATAACACTTGCAACTGATTGTGTCTGTCCATTTAGGACAATTTAAAGGTATAGTTTTCACCCAAAAATTAACATTCTGTCATCATTAACTCACCCTGGAAGTCAACGTCAAACCACCAGCTGTTTGATTACCAGCAATCTTCAAAATATCTTCTTTTATGTTCAACATAAGAAAGCAACTCATACAGGTTTGGAATGACAGGGTGAGTAAATAAAGACTTTTCATTTTGGGTGAACTATCCCTTTAACAGAAGGGTTAATTTCATTAATATCCTTATATATTGAACCTAATCAGTGATGACTGTAAAGTTACTCATCATTGAGTACGTCATCGAATGAACAACATAATTTTTTAAACATTGATCAGTACAGATACCTGGGACTGACCAAACTTAATGCAAAAACACTTTTGTTTATCTCAAAATAACGTAGGATACTGATTTTATGAATTTTATTCTTCAGAGTGTCTTCGGCTTCATTCATTTCATTACATTCACTAAATGTGTGTGTGTATACAGTCGTGGCCAAAAGTTTTGAGAATTACATAAATATTAGTTTTCAAAAAGTTTGCTGCTAAACTGCTTTTAGATCTTTGTTTCAGTTGTTTCTGTGATGTACTGAAATATAATTACAAGCACTTCATACGTTTCAAAGGCTTTTATCGACAATTACATGACATTTATGCAAAGAGTCAGTATTTGCAGTGTTGGCCCTTCTTTTCAGGACCTCTGCAATTCGACTGGGCATGCTCTCAATCAACTTCTGGGCCAAATCCTGACTGATAGCAACCCATTCTTTCATAAATAACTTCTTGGAGTTTGTCAGAATTAGTGGGTTTTTGTTTGTCCACCCGCCTCTTGAGAATTGACCACAAGTTCTCAATGGGATTAAGATCTGGGGAGTTTCCAGGCCATGGACCCAAATTTCAACATTCTGGTCCCCCGAGCCACTTAGTTATCACTTTTGCCTTATGGCACGGTGTGCTCCATCGTGCTGGAAAATGCATTGTTCTTCACCAAACTGTTGTTGGATTGTTGGAAGAAGTTGCTGTTGGAGGGTGTTTTGGTACCATTCTTTATTCATGGCTGTGTTTTTGGGCAGAATTGTGAGTGAGCCCACTCCCTTGGATGAGAAGCAACCCCACACATGAATGATGTCAGGATGCTTTGATGTTGGAATGACACAGGACTGATGGTAGCGCTCACCTTTTCTTCTCCGGACAAGCCTTTTTCCAGATGCCCCAAACAATCAGAAAGGGGCTTCATCGGAGAATATTACTTTGCCCCAGTCCTCAGCAGTCCATTCACTATACTTTCTGCAGAAGATCAATCTGTCCCTGCTGTTTTTTTTGGAGAGAAGTGGCTTCTTTGCTGCCCTTCTTGACACCAGGCCATCTTCCAAAAGTCTTCGCCTCACTGTGCGTGCAGATGCGCTCACACCTGCCTGCTGCCATTCCTGAGCAAGCTCTGCACTGGTGGCACTCCGATCCCGCAGCTGAATCCTCTTTAGGAGACGATCCTGGCGCTTGCTGGACTTTCTTGGACGCCCTGAAACCTTCTTTACAAGAATTGAACCTCTTTCCTTGAAGTTCTTGATGAACCTATAAATTGTTGATTTAGGTGCAATCTTAGTAGCCACAATATCCTTGCCTGTGAAGCCATTTTTTTTTATGCAACGCAATGATGGCTGCACGCGTTTCTTTGCAGGTCACCATGGTTAACAATGGAAGAACAATGATTTCAAGCATCACCCTCCTTTTAACATGTCAAGTCTGCCATTCTAACCCAATCAGCCTGATGATAATGATCTCCAGCCTTGTGCTCGTCAACATTCTCACCTGAGTTAACAAGATGATTACTGAAATTATCTCAGCAGGTCCTTTAATGACAGCAATGAAATGCAGTGGAAAGGTTTTTTTGGGATTAAGTTAATTTTCATGGCAAAGAAGGACTTATGCAATTCATCTGATCACTCTTCATAACATTCTGGAGTATGTGCAAACTGCTATTATAAAAACTTAAGCAGCAACTTTTCCAACTTTTCCAATATTTATGTAATTCTCAAAACTTTTGGCCACGACTGTACATTTATGAAACATTTTCCTTACAGTATTGAAGCAATGTTGTTCAGCATGTAATGGCACATAAGCACCACCAGAGTGCGGCGTTCTGTTGGCAATTTAGTAATGTTGTTACTAGATTTACGAGAAAGTGAAACTAACTTGATCTGCAACCATATGGACTCCTGAAACGATCAGAACAACAGAATACTGAATCGTTCAAAGAACCTTGTAGACACACCTGATACTCACAGGTAAGTGATAGAAATATAAGAGAGATAGTCCTGAACAGGTTTCTAATGGATCTGGTCTGGTTTAGTAGGGTTTATGTCAGACTGAATGAGCTAAAAAGAAGCAGGTTTAAGCGATTTAAATACTTAGCTGCTTTAGTAGTTTACTGCACTGAAATGATATCAGAATTATATTAAATGTATGTCATTTGATTGGTTGTAAAGAAAAGTTTGTTTTTTTTTGTGTCATTCTGTCACACAACATAAAAACTAAACAGGAAGTAATTGACCTGCAGACAAACTGAACACAAACCTGCAGCTGAAGATCACTTTAACATTAAAAAAGACGAGGATGACTTTTGACCATATAATATATTTTGCTGATAGATGTATGCAATTTTCTATAAAGATACATACAGGTGCTGGTCATATAATTAGAATATCATCAAAAAGTTTATTTATTTAACTAATTCCATTCAAAAAGTGAAACTTGTATATTATATTCATTCATTACACACAGACTGATATATTGTATAAATGTTTATTTCTTTTAATTTTGATGATTATAACTGACAACTAAGGAAAATCCCAAATTCAGTATCTCAGAAAATAGGTTCAATATTGAAGACACCTGGTGCCTCACTCTAATCAGCTTAATTAACTCAAAACACCTGCAAAGCCTTTAAATGGTCTCTCAGTCTAGTTCTGTAGGCTATACAATCATGGGGAAGACTGCTGAATTGACAGTTGTACAAAAGACGACCATTGACACCTTGTACAAGGAGGGCAAGACACAAAAGGTCATTAAAAAAGAGGCTGGCTGTTCACAGAGCTCTGTGTCCAAGCACATTAATAGAGAGGTGAAGGGAAGAAAAAGATTTGGTAGAAAAAAGTGTACAAGCAATAGGGATAACCGCACCCTGGAGAGGATTGTGAAACAAAACCCATTCAAAAATGTGGGGGAGATTCACAAAGAGTTGACTGCAGCTGGAGTCAGTGCTTCAAGAACCACTACGCACAGGCGTATGTAAGACATGGTTTTTCAGCTGTCGCATTCCTTGTGTCAAGCCACTCTTGAACAACAATTTATGACTATGTCACTGGTCACAGGATCTATGAGAGAGGAAAAAAAACATGCACAGAAAAATCCAAATTAGGTTGGATTTGGATTGGAATTGGATTTTTCTGTGCATGATTTTTTTCTCTCTCATAGATTCTGTGACCATTGACAAGCATTGAAGAATGAGAGCTTGCAACGGCTAAGGTTAAAAAAGCATAATTAGTGTTCTACTGAAGAAACAAAGTCACCTACATCTTGGATGCCCTGGGGGTAAGCAGATAAACATAAAATTTACATTTTTGGGTGTACTATCGCTTCAATATAACTTGCTCTTGTACTCTCTTTAATCTTAACAGCAGGTCATAGTTTAGATTGTTCAGTGAGTCACTCACTGTGTTTCAAATGAATGATTGTGTTTCCTTCACTATCACTTCTTACATGAGATTTAAACACTTTAATGTAAATATTGATTTAGCTTGTCCTTTACTATCACTTCTTACATGAGACTTAAACACTTCGATGTAGTAAAAAAGTTTTTTTTTTGTTTGTTTGTTTTTAAGGCTTGAAGAGTTAAAGAACCATGGCAGAATCTTCACCAACATCAACAAAAGCAAGAAAAGCCAGGGGACTAAATTTAGACCATAAACCGCCATGTAAGTCAAAAATCAAGTTTATGAATGAACTTGACTTTTCTCAAATTATTTTTCATATGAACAGCAGATAATAAAATAATTTCAATTTGAATCAATAACTGTGGTTCATGTATTTATGTATCAATTAGCATAAGTTATGTTGAATTATAAATATGTTTACATTTACATTACATTCTTACAAATGAGAACAGTAGAAACAATCAGATCAACGAGAGAACAACAACGGTATACAAGTGCTATGACAAGTCTCAGTTAGTCTAGTACAGAACACGTAGCCAGGGTAATTTTTTTTTTGAATATGATAGACAAGAAAAAGAAAAAGGTAAGTACTAGTATTAGTTGGTTAAGTGCAGGCGAAAAAGATGAGTCTTTAGATGTTTTTTGAAAATGAGTAAAGACTCAGCTGTTCGAATTGAGATCGGGAGGTCATTCCACCAGCTGGGAGCAGTCCAGGAAAAAGTCAGTTAGAGTGATTTTGAACCTCTTTGGGATGGCACCACAAGGCGTCGTTCACTTGCAGAGCGCAAACTTCTGGAGGGCGCATAAGACTGAACTAGTGAGTTTAGGTAAGTTGGTGCTGTGCCAGTGGTCGTTTTGTAGGCAAGCATCAGTACCTTGAATTTGATGCGAGCGGCTACTGATAACCAGTGTAACCTGATGAGGAGAGGAGTCACATGAGCTGTTTTTGGCTCATTGAAGACAACCCTCGCTGCTGCATTCTGGATCAGTTGTAGAGGCTTGATAGTACATGCAGGAAGGCCCGCCAGGAGAGCATTGCAATAGTCCAGTCTGGAGAGAACAAGAGCTTGGACAAGAAGTTGGGTGGCTTGCTCTGAGAGGAAGGGTCTAATCTTCCTAATGTTGTATAAGGCAAATCTGCAGGACCGGGGTCGTTGTAGCAATATGGTCTGTGAAGCTTAACTGATGATCCATCACAACTCCTAGGTTTCTGGCTGTCCTGGAAGGAGTTATGGTTGACGAACCCAGCTGTAAAGAGAAGTTGTGATGAAACGATGGGTTAGCTGGAATCACCAGCAGTTCAGTCTTAGTAAGGTTGAGATTTTGTAGCTGGTAGTGTAATGAGCTTCACGTTTGGGTTATGATCAGCTTTTCTAGGTTCATTTTGCAATAATGACCAGCTAACTGTACATGATCTCTTACATATTTGAGTTTCTCCAAAGTCACCACTCTTTGTCTCTAGACACTCTTTACATTCAACCAGCTTCATGAGATGGGATTCATTATAAACAGTATTTGAGTTCACACTGATCCCAAATAATGTCTCTTTCTAGCAATGTCATCCTCCAGTGGTTCACTAACTGAGGAGCTTCAGTGCTCTATATGTCTGGACGTCTTCACTGATCCAGTCAGCACTCCATGTGGACACAACTTCTGCAAGACCTGTCTGAATGAACACTGGGACAACAGCCAGACCTGCAGCTGTCCATACTGTAAAGAAACACTGAAGCATAGACCTGATCTCAAGATTAATACCACACTCCGAGAGCTCATAGCTCACTACAAAAAGATTCCTGAGAAAAAGCCTGAAGTTCTGTGTGACATCTGCGAGAAAAGAAAGCTGAAAGCCCTGAAGTTGTGTCTGGTGTGTCAGAGCTCTTACTGTGAAACTCACCTGGAGCCTCATTTGAGAGTGGCACATTTAAAGAAACACAAACTGATGGATCCTGTGAGTAATCTGGAGGACTATATATGTCAGAAACATGAGAGTCCTCTGGATCTGTTCTGTAGAGATGATCAGACATGTGTGTGTTTGATCTGCTCTGTGAGAGACCACGAGAACCACAACACTGTTCCTATAGAACAGGAAAGTGAAGAGAAGAAGGTAGAAGTTACTAACAAAACTGCTTTTACATTTTTAAAACATATTTTAAATTTCCTCAGAAGACAGTAAATTTGTTATGATAAATGTGTATGTGTTGTTCTCTGTATAGACTGAGCTGATGAAGACACAGAAATACATGCAGCAGATGATCCAGGACAGAATCAAGAAGATTCAACACATCAAACAGCCAGCAGAAGTCAGAAAAGTGAGTTTATTTAATTCAAGTTAAATATATGTTATACGTCGTTTAGTTGTGTCGTTCCAAGAGTCCTGATTTACAATCCAGCAGCACTGGGATTTTTCACTGTTTGTTTGACTCCGCTTGTCTGTGTCAGAACAGCCTGACTTGGCCTAATTTATTCTAAAATAGGGATTTAAAAAAAAAAAAAAACACTGGATTTTTTGTCATTATAGGGTGGATGTGTACACACACTTCCAAACACACATGTATGTTCAAACAACAACCAAAGTTTGCATCCGATGACCCCTTTAAGGAAAGGATACAAGCATTTAAGAGCGCAACTACAAAGTTATAACTAAAGCTAGTTTAACATGGACATGCATACACAACGCAGGAATATTCTATATACGGTGGAGAGAAAAAAAAATAGAGAACAATTTATGAACACTAGTTGTGGCTATACCAGCCTTTTTGGGGGGACTTGAATGAGTTAGTGACATTGTAAAGATGCAGTATCCTAGAAATCACAGATTTGGAACGATCGACTTCTCTTGCTATGTCTGCTATTGGCCTTCATCTGTACAACCTGCTGTCAGAGGGTTTCGGTCATTTTAGTATGACTCACCGTCTTGCAAAGTTAGTGAAAACTGGAAAGTTAGGCTGCCAGTTAATTAAGGTTTGTCAGATAATTAAGGAAATTAGCACAAGGTGCCAGATTTACACCAATAACTAGGATGCACTTGTAAGTGATCTTTAATTCTGATCAGTGAACACTAATCAGTGTTCTTTGTCAAATATCTCATTTAGGTGTTTATAATCTGTTATGTCTTAAGTGAATGTTTGGGGGAAAACACTGGATGTGTAATATTATATTACAGCAATCAAAATCAACAAAAGAGCAATGATAAGCAAATGCTATAACAAGTCTCAGTTAGCTACTCTGCGGACCCGGTACCGGGTCCAAAAATAGCATACAAAATGTTTGTGTTTCATTTGCAAAGCCTTCCTTATATGGTATCAGCCCATATATGGGTTCATTTGAAAGCTTAGAGTGTCTTCTTTACAAAGAATACCATTAATTTGGGTTTTATGATTCATAAAGTAGTGAAATTAAGCTTAGAAATATATTTGTCCCACACACAAATTTCCGCCTAACAATAGCGAATAATTTTTTTGCGAAGAATGTGTATTTTATATATATTTTTCACAAAACAGTCAAGTCATATATCACAAGAAAGCTCTCATTCTCAGAAATTCGACGATGTAAATCATTTTATTGTGTGACAATCACAGATCGAATGATCTTCAATAAAAGCGCGATGTGAAATTTCTCACCTCAGAGCAAATTTTTATTTATACTCGTAGCACCGCTTCAGTCAGCCGCAAACAGCCACAAATATCTATATACTCTATATTATCTTTTAGATTAGAATCTCTTCTTTCAAACAAGACCATTTTTACGTTTCTGCGTGCTTCCATCGGTGAGATATAAAGCGTTTTGTCCAGACGCGCATCAAGGAAAAAAAGGCGCACGTTCGTCGAAAGACGCGCTTCCTATATCATATTCGCTCTCGGGTTGAAGAGAACTATGTTCTATAAATCTGAGCTCGGTTGTGAAGCGCTATCTAGTCAGATCAGATGTCAATCAGCAGTGGGCTGTGGAATTTGACACCTCTGCGTCATCAGCGGGGAAGGGTGGGGGCAGTGAGTGACCCCTTCCATGTCCGCCGGGGATGACTGCGGTGGACCCTGGGATATGTAGTTTTCGGCTTATTATATACAAGGCTCGCACGCGGAAAAGCTTTCGCATATGCTTCTAGGAAAATACCAATTTATAATAATCATATTACAAGTTATGGATGATCACCGGCGCCGTGGAGAGGAATGGACGCGCGTCTGGTGAGGCTATAAGCGTGTTAGGTACTTTTTTTTATCTTTGAATCTTTATTTTGAAACGTGAAAGCACAGTTGACAATCTGATAAACTGTTTATTGACAGAAAAGTACAGTACATGATGCATTTCAGTAAATATACAGTAAATACAGATGGATTATTACAGTGCTGTGTGGATGAACATATATTTGTTTCTTTGACGCTCTGAAGGCCATATAGCAGCTCCTGTTAGCGGATAGCCCGCAGCTCGCGACCAAACAGACAAAGAGGGTGCTGGAGATGCTGAAGTGAGACAGTGGATGCTGAGGTCAGATGCTCTGAATCAGTATACCAATACAGAATGCACATGAATGAAATGATATAAAGCTGGAGAATGTGGATTCTATTTTAGATTGTGATAGACCAGATATATTTTATAAAGTAATGCAGTTTGCTAGAGCACACAGGGCCTGAGTTATCTACTTTCAAAGAAAGTGTTTAGAACACACAAAAAAAGCGCCTTGTATTGAGGTGGTTCATCATGTGAAAAACAACACAAAAATAATAATATTTGTCACAAACAGCAGCTTTTTATGTCACTTCAAAGGGTTTTCTGTAAAAGGATATAAAGATATTGCATCTATTCTACTATATGTGGTATTTGGAGTCTTCAAATGTGGGTAGGCGGAAAATGTATACAAAAAGGGTATTATTCCTCCCTTTAGATGGAATAGAATAACTTTTGCATAGATTATGATAGAAACAAATTTCCTTTTTCCTCTATTAGCTGACATGTGCTGGAAACAAATAATAAATTGTTTGCAGGGTGTTGGACACACACATAAGGATGCAAATAAACCATTAGCATTAGCAGTGGATTTTACTATCAACTGTAATGTTGTGAGAGGATGTTGGCAATGGAAAGGAAGGTCTACGGTGGCGTGAGAAGAGCTGGATGGTGAAGTCGATGGTGCAGGTGAAGGAGGTCAATGGGTGAAACCAGGAACAGACCGGAACACTGACACGAGGACGACAACACGAATCCAATCCAGCACACGAACACGGAAGACGGTGAAACCAACTAGGAAGTGGAGACATGAATGAGGATCTGACAACAGACAGAGAGATGAGTGGGTATATGTAGCTGAGTGGAGATGAGGATCAGCTGGAGCGAGACAATCAACACACAGGTGACAACAATCAACCAAACGAGCACATGGAGACTACGTGAGTACAAAAAAACAAACACAAAACATGACACGGAGGAAACAATGGATCTCCTACCGTGACATGACCTCTCAGAACCTGAGCTATACAATTTCAAACTTCAGTTTATAAAAAAAAAAATCAAAAAGCGCCTTTTTTTTCCCCATTTATTATAACACAGACAACATATTAAACCATTTTTATCAATTTCAACACTGTTTTATGTAATTTCAAAGGATTTCCTGTAAAATGATACCAAACTTTTGTATGTACACCTCTGCATGTGGGTATGGTGAAGCTTTTGAATTTGGGTAGGAAAAATGCCAGGCGGAAATCCCCAAAATAGCCCTGTGCTTAAGAGGTTAACACAATACACGTAGCAAGGTTTTTTTATTATTATTATTATTATTATTATTATTATAATAAATAAAAAAAGACAGAATAGAAAAAGAATAGAGCAAGCTAGTGTTAGAGGTCCTTTTTTTTGCTTTTGTTAATTGTATAATATATAAAAATAAAACGGATAGAATACAAAAAGATTAAAGCAAGTGTTAGGTTTTTGTTTTGTTTTGTTTTGTTTTTAAAGAAAACAACCAGTTAGTAAATGAATAGAGTGCAAGTCTAAAAGGGTCAAGTTTTTTTTTTTTTTTTTAAATGAATAGAGTAGAATTAGAATAGAGAGTGCTAGAGTTAGAGGCTCAAATAAAGATGGAAAAGATGTGTTTTAGCCTGTTCTTGAAGATGGCTTAGGACTTGGACTGAGTTGGGCAGGTCATTCCACCAGGAGGGAACATTTCATTTAAAAATCTGTGACAGTGATTTTGTGCTTCTTTGGGATAAACAATAAAGCGACGTTTACTTGCAGAATTCAAGCTTCTAGAGGCACATAAGTCTGAAATAATGAATTTAGGTAAAGGGGCGCAGAGCCAGTGGTGGTTTGTAGTAATGCGAGCAGCTATTGGTATCCAGTGCAAATTGATGCATACTTTTCAGCTTGTTAAAAATTAATCTTGCTACTGCGTTCTGGATTAATTGTAAAGGTTTGATAGAACTGGCTGGAAGACCTGCTCAGAGAGCACTGCAATAGTCCAGCCTCGACAGAACAAGAGCTTGAACAAGGAGTTTGTGCAGCATGTTCCGAAAGAAAGGGCCTGATCTTCTTGATGTTATCATATCATATTCATTAGTTGAGGGATTTTGAAACCCCTTAAAACACTGAAGTATGAGCAACAGTAACTAGTTATTCTTTTCTAAGGGATGTAGCGAATCAGCTCAAAGGGGAAATATGAAATAATCAATCATAACTAGTTATGATTAATTATAAATATTTAGAGCCACTGTAAGTATTTACTTGACATCTCATTTTTCCTGTGTCAACTGTCTGTCATTTCTAAGAACGTTTACTTCCTGTTTAAGGAAAACAACTTTTTTACTGTACAATACTACTCAGAGCATGTAGCTAAAATCTGCATGATTAGGGACTCTAGTTATGAACAAACAATAAACAACCTCAAGTGTGATACAACTAAGACTTTATTAACTACATAAACACTTAAACTAGTCTAACATACACACACACACACACACACACACCACACACACACACACACACACACACACACACATACAGTTGGCATAGGCAGAGGGGTTAAAGCTTAAGCAGTAAAGAGAAGAGAATATAAAGACATGAAGCTATGATACAATTTGATATTTCAGCAAATCTGCAGCTTGAAGAAAACATCAGTTTCTTAGTTCAAACACACCTTTATAAAAAGGTGCAAATGATACTTATTGTATCAATTAATAAGACTAGGTTTGATACTTGCACGTCTTGTCTGTCTGAAAGGGAGTCCTGATGCAGTCTGTAGGCTTAAGTTGATCTTTGCTGAAGTTGGTTGATGAAAAAGAACCAGTTTGAGTCAGAGGATCTTGAAGTGGATAGACTAGGCTGAAAGCCTGGCACAAGCTTAGGTTGGGTTCCTGAAGACTCTTAGCTCTGCATCTTGCCCTGTAGTTTCTGCATTTTAAAAAAAAAAGACTTCTCTGATCTGATGATCAGTGATCTATAAAGGTTGACAGTGTCACACCCTCAGGATCCGAGTCAATTTGAGCCAATGAGGAATGGTAGCTTTGGAGGGAAGGTTTACGACCTTTTGTACTCAGGTATATGTTTCACATATGGTCTTTGATTGGATGTTGATGAAGAAATATTAAAGATTCTGGTAACACTAATTCCTTCCAAAGGTGCTGACATATAAATAAATGAACACTTAGACCATTAAAAAATGAAGCCGAAAAGATACCAAACCATGGCAAACCTGTGACCTCTGTTAGCAATAGTATGAAATTCTAAAATTCTAAAATTTAAAAGAGTTTGTATCAATACATATTTGAGATACTATAAGAGGAAAAATAATGAGATGGCGAAAATTGGTACATGTTCCTACATTTCTCAAGTGGTTATATTTAGAGGGAGATAGAATTAGGATGGACTGTATGGTAGAAGGATACATTTGTCTGTTTCAAAGTGAATTTAGAGTGAAAAAACTCTACATTCCTCAGAGTTGTAAAACAATCTTATCTTGATGTGTGACTTTGTTACCATGTAACGTTGGGGAGGGGTATTGTCCCACTATTTGTTAAATATAACAAATACTCATGTGTCTGATCTACCTCATTCATTACAGGGATTTTATACTGAACTGCTGGAGATTGATGGAGGAGGAGCAGCAGAAAGCAGCAGAGAAACAGGAGGAAGAGCTGATTGAAGAGCTGGAGCAGGAGATCACTGAGGTAAAGTTGAGAAACACTGAGCTGAAGCAGCTCTCACACACTGAAGATCACCTCCACCTCCTACAGGTCAGTCAACATGATCTCTCTGATCAATGACAATGCAGGATATCACACCATAACACTCCCCATGCTGAAGGATTTCTCCTCTCTCCTGCTGTAGATTCACTCATCCTTGTGCAGCCCTAGAAACACCAGGAACTTGTCTGAGATCAGTATGAAGACTCATGAGAGTCTGGAGACTTTGAGGAGAGATCTGACTCAACTGAGGGACACAATAGATGAGAAACTCAAACAAACTGGTACATCAACACATATGTTAATCAGATAGAAAGTTGATGATGTACTCAATTCTTTAAATATAACATTAAGATCTGATGTTGTTTTATTGTCATTAGTCTCTACAGAGCTGAAGTGGGATGCAGCAGTATGCAGGTACAGTGTGCTGTCTGCACTACACTAGTTTTACATTTATACACTCACTGCTTCATTACTGCACTATCAAAAATTGGATTAAATATTGAAAACCATTGTCACAGAAAAATGAGTATTGTGAAGTTTCAATTTCTCTTGTTTTCTCAGTGGATGTGACTCTGGACTCCTGATACAGCTCATCCTGATCTTATTCTGTCTGATGATGGAAAACAAGTGAGAGATGGAGACATGATCAGACACTCCCAGGACAAACCAGAGAGATTTGATAAAGTGTAAATGTTTTGGGAAAGGAGGAATTCTCCTCAGGGAGACTTTTTTTGAGGTGCAGGTGAAGGGAAAGACTGAATGGGATTTAGGAGTGGCCAGCTGAATCCATTAACAGGAAGGGAAAGATCACAGTGACTCCCAGTGATGGATAGGGAGGTGTGGCTGAGGAATGGAAAAAAAAAGGAAAAATAAGGCTATCTCAAGTCCTTCTGTCTCTCAACATCCCACCCCATCCTGTGACCCAAGTTTTGTCTGTATGTGTATTCAGAGCCAGTGAGGCAATGGACTTTCAAAATAATAATAATAACATTTAAAAAAAAAAAAAAAAAAAAAAAAAACTGCATTAATGTGCGAAAAAAAATAATTGACGGCATTAATTATTTAATGCGTTTATGCGATTAATAACATGTTAACTTGCCCAGCCCTAAAAAATAGACAATAGATTGTTTTAAAAACTATCACCTGAATGGTACTGTAGTTTTTTTTTTGTCGTGTATTGATCTTAAATGTCTTATATTTGCTTTTGGTGAATTTTGCGTTAATTTTAGACTTTTGCTATTCACTTTGTTCTCACATGAAGACCAGCCATGCTGCTGACCCATAGTGTAAAAAAATATAACATTTATTAATTAATTAAAAATAAATTATTTTGAATTATTTTATTATAAAGTAAATAACTTATTTAATTATTATTTTTTTTAAGAATAGTCTTGCTGTTGCCATGGCATTAAAAAATATTAATTATTTAATTTAAATGAATTACTTGCTATGTTTAATAAAATAAATGATAATGTATTATTTTAATGAATTTATTATATAAAAAAAAAAGAAAGAAAATAAATAAACGTGCTGTCTGCCATGGTACTAAACATTCATAATTAATAAAAGTTAAAAATCATGTTATTTAAATTAATTAATATTTCTAGTGATAGCCTCGCTGCTCACATATGGGCCATTAAAAATAGTAAATAAAGTCCAGTTACACTAACACACACGCACACATACACACACACACGAAAAATCGTACTGATATGTATGTTTATGTTGTCTCTGAATTTGTTTGTTTGCATTTAATTTGTTTTTTGTAAATTAAATGTCTTGTAATTGTCTGTTGCATAATAAAAAAAATGAAATAAATTAAAAAAAAAAAATAGTAAAAATAAATTAATTAAAATGCATTAGACTATTTAGAATATTATGTGCAATAAAATAAATGATCAATAACGTATTTATTAATTTATTTTTATCTATATCTATAAATAAATATGTAAACTTGCTATAAATAAATTAGTTATTAATTATCTTAATATTAATACATTATGAATCATTTAATTTATTTATTATTCAATTCAAATTCAAGTTTATTTGTATAGCGCTTTTTATGATACAAATCATTGCAAAGCAACTTTACAGAAGAAATTAAGTTTCTACAATATTTAGTAGTAGCTTATCAGTGAGACTGTCAGTTTATGTGTATACGGCAGAAATGTTCAAAAAAATCAAAGACATAAACAAACAGACGATATAACACTATTAACAGCAATTAGTGCAATTAAACTTATATTTTTATTTTTAATGGTAGACTTGCTGAAAATGAAATTAATTATATATACATATAATGCTAAATCTTTGTCTCACTAGCCATCCGGTCTGAGCGGCCCTTGTCATTCTGGTCAAGTTCAGTGTGGGGAAGGTAGCCACGGAAGATTTTCACGAGTGTTTCCCTCACTGAAGACGTCCAGCTGAATAAAGCGAAGAAGGTATGGAAACCCATCAGTGAAACGCAGCCATTCTGCGCCGATGAGAGCAAGTCTGAACTCTTGAAGACGCAGGAGCTGTACAAACGCATCGAGATCGTTGTTTGAATCACACTGACGCGCAGATGTTCCCAGCCGCTGATGAAGCAGATGACGGGAAACTGACCATCAACACAGAGGACGCGCCTGAGCTGAAAGGAGTGGTCCACCTCATCTATGAGAAGGCCATCTCTGAGCCCAACTCCTCTGAAGCTTGCGCCAACATGTGCCGCTGCCTTATGGGGGTGAGTGTGAGCCAAAGCAGCTCCTGCACTTGCGTTCTAGTCTGTGTTTTATCATCTGTCTCTCATCGCAGCCTGAAAGTGCCCACCACGGAGAAACCTGGAGAGACGTTGAAATTTCAAGAAGCTGATGCTGAAACATTGTAAGAAAGCGTTTGAGAAGGAGAAAGGAAAGATGATGATTTAAAATGTTTGAAAAAGCAGAAGGAGCTGGATGCTGCTACAGGGGTATGAACAACACACACACACCTGATGGGACTGATATGTAGGGGTTGTGGCAGGGCAGTCTTTTTGCAATTTTTAAATTTTATAAATGTTTTTTTTACTTCCAGATTTGCTGTGCTTGTTTGTTGGGCTGCACACATTTAGCCAGCTATTTTAAAGAAATATTAATATTATACATATTTATTGTAAAAATAAAATAAAAAAATCAGAGTTTAAGAATTTTTTTACAGTAAACTGTAAAATTACAATACTAATATTGTCTTAAAAAAGTGTTTTTTTTTTTTAAACGTTAAATCATAAAAAACTCCCTTCATTTTAACACATGCCAGTTGTATGTATTTAAATAATTCAAAGCCCTTTGGTCATTTATAATCGGCCAACATCAAGAAATAGCATGACATACTGTGCTGTCACATAAGCTTGTCGTGATAATTAAATAACAGTCTAATCGCGTTTGTTTGATCTTACCGCGATTGTTTCATACAACCGCTATTATTATGCTTTTTGTACGGCACAAGGGGGAGTGATACACCCAAAGAAACAGAAGAGCACCAGTTTGCTTTTCATCCCCATGCCATACCTGAAGCCATTCCCTATCTTAAATGGGTCTTATGATGCGATTTTTAAGTTTTCCTTTCTCTTTTGGAGTGTTCCAAGCTCTTGGTGCATTAAAGAAGATCTGTAAAGGTTGCGAAGACTAAAGTCTCACATCCAAAGAGATATTCTTTATCAAAGTTTTAGACTCGTCCACGCCCCCCTTAAACAGCTCGTTCTGGACCCACCCCCAACAACATCACTGTGTGGGGAAGATTTGCATAAACGCCACCCAAATGTTTTCATGCAAAGAAAGAAGGCAGGCGTAACTTTTATTCTCACTGTTGCTGCCGGCGCCCATGTTGTGGAGACGCACTGTGTTTTTGTTATGAAAGCAAAGCTATTTTGTTTGGCCTTCCAAAAGAGGTCAGGACTAGAAACTCACACACTGTTCCAGAACAGTTCAACCCAAATATTTCAGATGTGTGCCACTGTGCAGCGCATTTTAACGGAGGACGAAAGAGTGGTTCCTGTTTCCTGTGAGAGTAGCCGACAATGCTTCCGATGTGTCTGTTTCTAATAAAGTGGGGCAGTTACAACCTTTGCAAGGACAGTCTGGCGCTTCTGAATCACAGTTTGTAAGTACATTTTCATATGTAAAGGATTTGCCCCACTGATGATTCAAACGCAGGGATGTCTAGTTATTTGAGCAGTAGAGTAGGCATGTTTTGTTGTTTCTCGGATCACAAATACAGACATGGTGTATTGTTTACCGAGGCACAATCCGTCCTTTATAATCAGTAATTGTGTGCCTCAGCTGGATGCAACAAATGCATCGTTTGTAATGGGTTTTATTGGTTTTTGTCTATGTCGCGCCAGGTCACACGGCATCACAGTGTTAAGGGGCAAACTTTTCCGGTCAACACGCTTGATGCATTCTTGGCCAATCACAACACACTGGATAGATGGCCAGTCAGCGTCACCTTGATTTTCAGAATGATAAGCTTTGTAAAAATTGATGCGGTGTGGGGGGGGCATAGAGGAGAAATAATAATGTACTGTATTTATGGAAAAAAATGGTTGTTTTTTGAACCTCAAACCACATACACATTGCATTACAACCAAATACACAAAATAATGTTATTTTTAAGCAACGCCATATGACCACTTTAATGTGAAAAGGGACAGAATTGTAATTTACATTGTTAAATGCAAGTTTATAGGAAATTGATCTTCACTTCTGCTGCAGCTGTACAGTTATTGTTCCGCTCAGCATTCAAACAGCACGTCATTATTGACAGGTCAGCATTGTAAAACTCTAAATTCCACGAGATGATATATTACCCATTATTAATACTTGATGTGTAGATAAAGGTCTGGAGATTTGCATAAAATTACATCTTGTTGAGATTTCATTTGCTCTCTCTCATTTCTCTTCTCTTTGTTTGGATGTACATGAGGATTGCAAGTGTGTTCTTCGAACAATGTGCATTAAGGATGTTGCATACGGCACTGCGACTCTATGTTGCTTCAAGTGCAATAATTTTGCACTCTGGATGTGCATAAGTGCTGTGACTCTATGGTTGCTTCAAGTGCACCATCACGCTAGACCTGAATGTGCATAAGCGCTGCGACTCTATGTTGCTTCAAAGTGCATTAATTTTGCACTCTGGATGTGCATACGTGCTGTGACTCTATGTTGCTTCAAGTACACCATCCTGCCAACCCTGATGTGCAATAAGCGCTGCGACTCTAGTGTTGCTTCAAAGTGCACCAATCCTGCACCCTGAATGTGCATAAGCGCTCTGGCGACTCTATGTTGCTTCAAGTGCCCCATCCCTGCACCCTGACCATGTGCATAAGCGCTGCGACTCTATGTTGCTTTCAAGTACCACCATCCTGCACCCTGAATGTTGCAATAAGCCGCTGTGGACTCATAATGTTGCTTCAAGTGCATAATTTTGCATCTCTGGATGTGCATAAGCACTGCGGACTCCATGTTGCTTTCAAGTGCAACATCGCACCCCGATGGATGGATGTGCGTGAATAAGCCATGCGGGCCCAACTCCATGCTGTTTCGGAGCAAATTTATTCTTCTGCACGCACTGGATTGTGCTCATAGCGCTGTGACTCCATGTTGCTTCAGGTGCACCATTCTGCACCCTGGATGTGCTTAAGAGCTTTGTGCCGCTCTGTTTGGAAGCATTTCACATTGATCCAAAGTTTTGCTACACAGGACAGCATTATTAGTAACCTTTCCTTCTTCTCATGATTTCTGTCTTATTTTCATGAACTGTGTCTTGTAAGAATTACAAATAGTTAAACAGACAATATATAAACATGGTTTAAAAGTGTGATAATGTGCACCAGATGATTTTGTTGTTCAAGATATTATTGTTGCTGCTAAATTATAGTCAGCGCGTTTAATTTCAATAACTTAATATATTTTTATTCAAATGTAGTTTTTCCATGTAATGACGAAGTAGTTTTATTAGTGGATTGTTGTTTAACAAAGTTTTTTACAAAAATGTAGTGCACTATTAGTCCAGCAAACCCAGTTAAGTATTGAATATTAAAATAGTGGTTGTAGTGTAATTTAATAAATAAAAAAAAAAAAGCTAGGTGTGTTGACCAAGAATTGAGCAATTCTTAGAATTGGGAAACTCTAAATGTAATCTTACACTGCCAAAATAAAAAACTAAAAAAAAAAAAAAGATTGGTAACAGATAACATCATATTATGTGACTGATCCTCTTAAGATTAATCACAATTAATAAATGGAAAGCCATAAAAAAAAAAGACACAATTTTATTGTGATAATCGGCACATTTGTCATAATAATACCAAAACCCACCTAAAACCAAGAAAATTAATAGCCAATAACCATGACTATTTTTAAGACTATTAACTTGTCAGGCCAAATTTCATAATTGTGACAGCCCTTACCCCCCCACTTCAAATTTGAGCTGCTGTTTTAAACTTATGTTTGCAATTATGATTCATAATAAACAAGAAAAGCATGACAGATATGTATAGCAGAGTGCATCTCAAATAAATTTAGAAATTGTAATGGAAACTAGAAAGTAATTTCAGATAATTCAACTCAAATTGTTGAAACTCCGTTGTAGGAAATAAATGTCAGTGCACACACGACTGAAGTAGTTTAAGTCTTGTGGTTCTTTTAATTGTGCATGATTTTGGCTCAACATGTAACAAAAAAACAAACACCAATTCACTATCTACACCAAATTATGATTATGGTGACATGCCAACTCCAGCTAATCAACTCAAAACAACCTGCCAAATGGTTCCGCGAGCCTTCAAAATGGTCTCTCAGTTTGGGTTCAACTAGGCTTACAGGAATCATGGAGAAACTCATAGAAGACTGCTGATCTGGACAGTTGATTCCAGATGGAATCGCACTCATTGACACCACCTTCACAAGGAGGAGCGATGTAAGCCACAAACATCAAAACATTTTGAAAAAGCAAAGTCACTGCACCCGTTTACCAAGAAATTTTTGGAGCACTTCCTTTATGTGTTCGTGTGACTGACCAACGCTTTTTGAAGATGCTGATTTCATTTTTCGGATCCAGGCATTTGGCACCTGCCGCACACTGCCAAAAACACCAAAAGTTGGTTAAATGAAACCACGGTGTTGGTGTGGGGCTTTGACGTAATGGCCAGCAAACAACATCACCAGACCTGAACCCCAGAAGAGCGAACTCTATGGGCTATTGTCAAGAGGAAAATCTGAAAAAACAAGAGACGCAAAAAATGCAGCATGATTAGCTGAAGGCCATGTCCACAAGGAAACCTGGGCTGTCCAGACCACCTCAGCAGGGTCCACAAACTGAATCACCTCATGTCACGCCAGAATTGAGGCAGTAATTTAAAGCAAAAGATCCCGCCCCCACCAAGTATTGAGTACATGTACAGTAAATGAAACATACTTATCCAGAAGGCAACAATTCACTAAAAAAGGTTTTTTTTTTTTTTTCTTTATGAGAGGATTCTAAATTGTTGAATTGGTGGGTTTTTGTTAAAATGTTGAGCCAAAATCATCCACAATTAAAAGAACCAAAGACTTAAACTCAACTTCACTCTGTGTCCACCTGAAATTATTTTAAAACACGAGTTTCACAATTTGAGTTGAATGTACTGAAATTAACTTTTCCAAGACCATTCATAACTTATTAAGATGCTCCTGTATACTATTTATATGTATATACTTCTATATTGTACGTAGTAAAAAAGGCATTATGACTTCACTTCCTGTTTCTGCCCCCTTCAGGAAGAGGAGAAGCAGAGGTGAAGGAGGACCTTGAGGACGCGCCAAAGACCAAAGCCTGACCGACGGTCTCTAGGCACAACATCAAGTTAAATGGCGAGTATGTTCAAGGTGAAGATGCTGACTGAAACCACTAATGCACGACTGCATCGTCAAAACTGCTGAAGTGAAACGTGATTGAAGAGAGTCTGGAGTGTCTCTGCTGCCTGCTGTCCACGCCTGGAAAATCCTCGGACCACGAGAAGGCCAAGGTGCCACACGCTCATTACATAACTTAAAAAAAAATAATCTAAATGTAAAATTGTATATAGTATTACAAAAAAAAGTTACAAATAATTAAAAATAAAAAAGTAATAAAAACAACAGAAACATACAAAAAAATATGATAAATAATGATGTTAAAAGATACGAGAAAATAAACAATGGGGGGAGTGAGGCAAGTAAAATAAATTTTATCCCCTCTTTGTGAGAAAGTGAATGAAGATATGTGAATTGTGTGCTCGTGCATTTATGTGTGCACACACACAGTAGTGACTACACACACAAACACAACACGGGAGCCAGTCAGCGCTCAGTGCCCTGCTTGTTCAAGGGTCTCACCTCAGTCGTGGTGATTGAGGGTGGAAGAAGGTGCTGTCTTCTCTCTCCACACCGGACAATTCCTGCCAGCCATGAGACTCTAAAACCCCATGACCCTTGGGTTACAAGTCCGACTCTCTAACCATTAGGCCACGACTGCCTCTCAAGGAGCAGTTTTGGCATTTGTATTTATAGTTTTAAACAGATTATTTAAATGTATTATTTAAAATATTGATTTCAATAATATATAATTTAAGACACATGCATACATATAGTTGGATATGTACGTGGGGGATATGTAAGGAAGGTCGTGGCCTAAAGTTTAGAGATGTTTGACCTCCCTTACACCTAAGGTTGAGGGTTCGAAGTCTCGGGCCGGCAAATAACACGACTGAGGTGTGCCTTGAGCAAGGCACCGAAACCCCCAAACGGCTCCGGGCCCACCGCAGCAAAAAATGATACCCACTGCTCCGGGGTGTGTGTTCACGGTGTTGTTTTGTGTTCACTGCTGTGTGTGTGCACTTTGGATGGGTAAATACAGAGCACGACATTTCTGAGTATGGGTCATGTCACTTTCACTTTCGTCACTATATTTTTTGTCTTTTCAGCCCCGAATGGATCAATATTTAAACCAGATCAAGAAGAAAATTATTAAGGAGCGGGAAAACCTTTCTTCCAGAAATTCGCTTCCATTGCTGCAGGGCGTTCTTGATTTATCGACAGGCAAACTGAGTGTGTGATTATTTTACTTCCTTGATTTCTTATTCCTGGCAATTATTGTGAACAGTTCAGATAATTCACATTATTCTAAAAAATAAAATGTTGGCACCTTAATCTTTTAATTAAAATTAAGGAAAACTTGAAACACTAAGGTTACAAACAATTTGGAATATAAAGATTTTTTTAATGTTTTTGAATGAAGTCTCCTCTGTTAACCAAGGCTGCATTTATTTGATAAAAAAAATACAGTAAAAAATTGTGAAAATATTATGTATAATTTAAAAACAGCTGTTTCTCTATGTGAATATCTGTTAAAGTGTAATTTATTTCTGTGATGCACAGCTGGAATTTTCAGCATCATTACTCCAGTCTTCAGTGTCACATGCATCTTCAGAAATCCATTTAATATGATGATTTTTTTTTTTTTTTGCTGCTCAAGAAACATTTCTGATTATTATCAATGTTGAAAAAACAGGTGTGCTGCACAATACTTTTTGTTGGAAAACTGTGATGCATTCAAAATAAATGAATACTTTGTTCAGCTTAAAGGATGCATGTTAAATTGATCAAAAGTTGACAGTAAAGACAAACAAGATTTCTGCTTCAAATAAATGCTGTTCTTTTGAGAACTTTATATTCATCTGTGAATCTGAAAAAAAATGAAAATGCATCACGGTTTCCACAAAAATATTGTGCAGCTACGACTGTGTCAACCATTGATAATAATCAGAAATGTTTCTTGAGCAGCAAATCAGCATATGTGAAGAATGATTTCTGAAGATCATGTGTGACACTGAAGACTGGAGTAATGATGCTGGAAAATACAGCTGCACATCACACAAATAATAAATTACAGTTTAACAGATATTCCCATAGAAAACAGCTGTTTTAAACTGTTATAATGTTTCAAAAAAAAAAATTTCTGTATTTTTATATGTAATTATTCCAAAATTTTTGACATCACATTTCAGAAAGTAAAACAGGTTCGCACAGTGTGTTTCATGTAACATATTTCCACAAGTTTCAAGATTATTAATGTATAGTGGGGGCTGTGTGGCGGAGGAATGGAAAATGAACAGTATGAGGCTCTCTCTAGTCCTCCTGTCATCTCTGTCTCTGAGAGTGAATCTGCGCAGCGAGTCGGTTGTGTTTGTGGATTGTGAGGAGGGTCTGGGTCTCTTTTTATGATGTGGAGTCCCTCTCGTCATATCTTACTCTTTCAGCTGCTCCAGTCCTTCACTGAAAAACTCTATCCATAATTTTAGCCCATGCTTTAATTGATGGAGGTAAAACTCAAGGCAGCTGATCATCACAACTGTCAATTTAGAATAAATAATTTTGTCCAATGATAATTGAAAATATAGGATTTAAATGAATGATTTGATT
Source organism: Cyprinus carpio (assembly GCF_018340385.1). Classification (NCBI taxonomy): domain Eukaryota; kingdom Metazoa; phylum Chordata; class Actinopteri; order Cypriniformes; family Cyprinidae; genus Cyprinus; species Cyprinus carpio. The sequence goes on along the minus strand of NC_056598.1, from coordinate 62,084 downwards.
ATGTAATAATATAAAATAATGATTACTATTTTTAAATTATTGGTCTTTTCCATTTTTTGAAATGTATTATGTTATTTAATAAAAAGATTATTTGTAATGTAAATATATAAAGCTTGTCAATAAATTGATTTTATGTTCAAAACCTCTTCATAAATATTTATTGCTTTTTTTCCCTTGCATCTTCACATGACAAAGTAAAATTGGCTGTAAAAATATGATTTAAAAAATGTAGATAGAAAAAAAACTATGGTGACCTTAATAAACTGTTGTATCAAAGGTAGTGGCTCTCCTACAGAATGTTTTGTGATTATTACTGTAGTACATCAGCTGGTAATATATTGATATACTGTATATTATAGATCTGCATGATTACCTATATTAAAGGACAAGATGGCGCCGATGTGTCTTGCATGCCGTCTGCAGACCGCCTTGTTGCTATCTCTTGTACTGCTATTGGTTTGTATATATGTCTCATTTAGTTTTTATTGTAATGCTATATTGGTCTATGACCGTTTATCACTTTTAAAACATCCGTAGCACGGTCACTGTCTGGCCTAACGTTTAGGTGCGCTATGTCTGATGGACCAGTGTTTCGAGCTTCCACCCTGTCCATCTCTCCCCCCTGCATACCTGGCCAGCTCCAGGTCGATCTACCACGCCGAAGACGCCGGAGAAAGGCACGGCAAAACCGGAGGCATCGCGGTACGGACTCCGATCGGCCCTCTTGCCGATCGCCATCCGCGGCTCGCCTTGCTTCGGCGGGGGATCTGAGTTTGCGCGCAGTTTTACTGCTGGGCCGCCTCTTCCCTGGATGGCCCTCTCGATGGCTGCAACCTATTGTGCACCAGATTCCTCTCTGTACCTGCTCGGATTTACGTCACCCTGGCCGTGGCGGAGCTAATTTCACAACCTTCGTTCGCTGTGCCGAGAAACACAGCCAGCATCTGTTTCATCGCGGCTGATAGTTTTTCGCACCTCATTACGCTACCGGTCTCTGGTGAAACAAAACTTTCATTTTTAAATGACTTTTTTGCCTCTCAGACCCTGGATTCTGGTGTCCTACTGAGGACTTGGCCACAAAAGCCCGGCGAGTTATCTCCGTTTTCGGAACTGGTGCCCCGCGGCTGTGCACTTCTTAAATTCCCCGCGTATTTCTGGCCGCGGTGGATGGAGGTCTTGCTACTGTTTTTAAAAATACTTTTCACTGTCGATCTCTACCTAATGGCCCCTACCACAGTTTTTGAGGTGCAATGTTACAATTAGTCTCAGTTAACCCCATTGCCATAGCTCTAATTTATCGTCCTCCTCAGCAGCCAAAATAAGGACTTTCTAAGTGAGCTTGCTGCTCTAATGGGTGATCTAGGTATCAAACATAGACAAAAATTTAACTGCGGGTGATTTCAACGTTCATGTTTGCTGTGCTTCCAAACCATATTCGCAGCTTGAATTTCTTAAAATATGATCGAGTCTTTTGACTTTACTCAGTAGGTTTCTGGTCCAAACACATATCAACAACTGGCCACAATTCTTGATGTTGGATTTTAACCCATGGTTTCTCTATTTAAATATAGAAATCAACAGCGCATTTTTCTTCTGACCACTAGACTGTACTTTTACTGTTCCTCTCACTGGGACCGCACACTTTAAAAATCCATCGCTGCACGTTTAACTCGTTGTCTTAACCAACGCTCTAGTGAAGATTTTTCCACCAGCCTATCCCGGATGTACGAAAGCTGCCTGGAAATCTGTGCTCTACCTGCATAACCTGGATGTGATGCACATCTTAATCTTTTTAATTTCCACCCTCGCGCAGATATCATGAATTCTTTGCACCTTTGAGTGGTACAAAAAAATCACTAAGCCTGTACCAGTGCCCTGGCACACTGACACTACACGTACCCTTAGAGGGTAATTATGTATTGACAGGCGGAGCGCAACACGGACTGAGTGCCTAATGGAACAAAAAAGGACCATCTGCAGGTTCGTATGAAATCATGATAAAATGGCCTATAAGGTGTTCAGAAACAGCTGCAAGTCTGCAAAATGCCAAACATTTTCTGAACTTATTTCTAATAATTGCCATAAACCTCAAGTTCTCTTGGCTATTTAAACTAACACACTCTGTTTTAAATACCTCTGTGCATCCTATTTTACGAGCCTCTATGCTCTCTGTGAAAGATTTTGCAAAGTTATTGTTGATAAGATCACACTTTTAAGCTCGTCAATTGTCAAACTCAGTGTAGACACATGATGTTACAGGTTCTTCCATTATGGTCTGGTTGAGCCGGATTGATTGGGGACACATGTAATGAAAGTTGGTCACTTAAAAACCCATATCTGTCCAAGGATATTATCCACAGTCTTTCCTTAGGCAAATTTGAACCCGTTGGACCGGGCCTTTTACTTTAATAACAACTGCATGTTCAACTGGTGCCTTCCACAACAGGCTGAAAAGTTTCTGTGGTGACGCCTATATTTAAACAAAACTAATCTCGAGTCCTTTCCACTCTTTCTAACTAGCGTCTATTCTAATCTACCTTTTATTCAAAAAGCTCCTTGAGAGAGTTGTACTGCTTCAAGTACAATCATACTTATCCGCACATATTCTCTCCATGTGAAACATTTCAATCTGGTTTTAAAGCTCTCCACAGTAATGAAAATTGCTCTTTGAAAGAGTGCCAAGTGATATTTTACACTGAAACTTGACTCTGGGAAAGAAATCAAATGGCCCTAGTACTTATTAGATTTGGAGTTCGCATTTGACTTAGTTGACCATTAGGTCATGGTATGCGACGTCTGGGGGACATCTGTTGGGCTTGCGAGGCGTTGGTATTGCAGTGGTTACGCTCTTACATGAACAATACGCTGTTTAGTGTCCGTAGTGGTCATCAATCCCTCACTAGTGTAACTCTGAACTGCAGGAAGCCCAAAGGGATCAATACCTTGGCCCCCATATGGTTTATTCTTTATCTGTTACTATGGATCTCCATCTTTTACTTGTTTTCTGTCCGGAGGCCCCTTCTAGGAGTGTTTCTTTCCCAACTGGTTCTTATAGAAATACGTTTACCTCTGTGAAACTTTTCTGAGAACACACGTTTTTATTGTCCCTTACTGCACTTTTTGCCGCAGTTTCAAAGATAATGTCACGGAGTGGCATTAAAACACAGGTTAATACGTGAACCCTGGCCACGTGTGATTACGTGCTTAGGTACGTATTGCGGTGTTTTATAACGGGCTTCAGGTACGTATTGCGGTGGCTCAGAATTCAAATATCCAGGGACTGTTGCTAAAAGTTAATGCTCTATCGTGTTGTAAATATGCCCTACACCAAACCCAACCCCAAATCTACCCGATATTGTCAACAAATGCAAAACTGATATAAAAACATATTTGTTGATGCAACCGTGCCATTTCAACTTCCTTATATGCAGATTTGAACTGTTTTGTTGAACCGTGGTTACATGGGATTCAAACCAGAGTTCCTTGCCTCTCAAGTATGTTTACGTACACTGTGAGGTACCGAACAAACCTACTGTTTATGAAAACCCATAGATATAAAGCTGGATGTGTGTGATGCTAATGTTCAAAAGCATCAGTTTTCAAATCTCCAGCATAATATTGTTTTGAAGTCATAACATGATATTCTTCAAGTAATTGTGTGAAAATTATGCTTTTATTAATCATTAACTCTGTAAATTAGTGTGAAAAGTAATAAAAGGTGTCTGAGTTTTACTGCCTCCAGTGTTCATTTCTTTTGGAAACTGCAGTTATATGTACTTATTAGTATGTATTTCGCGTCTCGCTAAAAAGTGCCCCCAGGTATGTTTATGCCATGACACCAGGTAGGTTTTTTCCTAAGTAATTTGTGTCTCCCAAGAGTTGGGTTGAAGAGGGTCGGGAAGGAAAACTGTTGAAACTTAACAGATAACAAGAGCTTGATTTTCAGGTTGCCGGAAAGAGGGACCTTTATCAGATATGTGTTAAAGTGGATAATTTTGAGTATATTAAAGACAGAGGTGATACAAAACACTGACCTTTCTCCTTCTTGGAGGCTTTTCGATAAGGGTTCTCTGTCTAAACAATCTGGAGATTTGCAGTGGAGACTATTACATTGTGCATTGCCCACTAATTCTCACATTTCTAAATTTTACTTGAATGTTTCACCATTTTGTATTTTCTGTTCTTTACCAGAATCTGTTTTTCATGTTTTCACTGAGTGTTTTAGATTGGCTCCATTATTTGCATTGATAGAAGTTTTACTTGGGTTTCTCTTTTTAACAAGACACTTTTATCTATGGATGTAAGTATTCAAGAGTGCATTAGGACAGCAGTGTACTGTTGCAAACTTCTTAATAACGGATTAGCCAAATAGCCATTCGAAGTCATGTAGACTGGCTGCTAAGGGACGAAATATAAATTCTTCAGCTTTTTACTGCTTTGGTGGAATCCAGAATAAGAGTGGAACATAGATTCTTTCAAATGACAAATAACTTGCTTGAGTTTGAGTTTAAATCGTGTGCAAACAGAGCTTTACTGGTACTTTGTGAGGATGGGGAAATAATGTTTAATTGGTGATATATGGTTGTCATTTGATTAGGAGTTGAACATATAAACACACATGCTGAGGGTCAATGTGGTGTACAGTAGAGAAACACACTGAGGTCAGATACAATACACACACTACACACACTTCACCTGCTGTCTCTCAGGCTGTGGCACATCCACACATTTCTTGCAGCCAAGTGCTGCTGTCTGTCTCTCTCCTGGTACTGTCTTTATTTGTTCCTCTTCAGTCATGACTGTAAAGTCCTTTATGATGTTTTGTGAATTTGTTCATATATAGGTCTTTATTGAATAAATGTGTAAAGTAAGGAAGGGAAGAAGTGCGTCTCTGTCTCGATCTCTCCTGTCTGACAGTGAGCACACACTCTTTGCTCTCTGGGTAACAGCTCTTTCTGTGTCTGCTGGTCTCGATGGCTAGACTGTGCTCATTGAGTCCCTGTATTCGGTCAGGATTTGTCTCTGCTTTGTGTCTCTGACACTCTGGAGATATTCTTCCCATTAATAATTTGATTTTATAGTTTGATAGAATTGTAGTTAACTTTGGGTTTTAGTTCTTGCTCCCAATGTTCCAGATATGTATTTTTTATATTGTTTGATCATTTGATTAATTTTGATGTTTGGGTGAGAAGCAGTGCTGGTCTGAGACTGGTTAGTGTTAGTAGAGTTAGTGGGTTAGAATTTCCAACCAGCTGACTTAGGGGATTTTTTTTCGGGTTCAGTTCCTTTAAAATGTAGTGTTAGGGGGACCTTTTTTGGATGCTCCAAAATTTTTAAGGATCTTTTTTTTAATTATAAAAATCAAGGGGAATGGGCTAATTATGCCTTACATCCCTATGGGGTTCCCTTTTGAAATTTTTAGAATCTTTTGCAGGAATTTTCGTTCGTTCTTTCTCTTTGTAGGAAAATTTTTGACAAATTTTATTTTTCGTCAAAAAGCTGTTAATATTAACAGGAATTGAACTCAAGCTCCCAAAAAAAAGCGAACTTGAAGTTCCATGAGGTTGAAGCCCAAAGGTTCAACCCTTCACAGGTAATTTAGATTAGATTAGATTAGATTAAAATTTAATTGTTCAATTTTTTTAGCAAGGGTAAAAGGCAACGAAATGGGGCATTACCGAAGTGCAAAAAGCAGAAAGTACAGAATATAAGGTTACATATTACAATAACTATACAGATAAGTTTAGGGAAAAATTTTAAAAGATTTTAAATAAAATGATTGTATAAGAAGGGTACTATAAACATTATACAGAGTGTAAAAGAAGTAAACTATGGGCAGAACTATAAAATTTTTTAAAATTTTCCCCAATGGTCTTTAAAATGATAGAAAATATTTCGTGTGCAAATGGATTATTCAGTTTTTTCGGATGAAAAACCCCAATAGGCAAGTAAAACAATTTTCTGTTTTGCTTGTTGTAAATAAATAAATTTTTTTCGTCAGATGTGTGAAAATGGGGGGGAGTCTGGTATGGGGGGGGGGGTGTCCAGGGGGAGTTCAGCAAGGAGACAGCTGTGGGGAAAAAAGCGTTCCTGGATCTGGGGCCTTGTCCGAGGCCCCAGGGCCCCCCGGGAGGGCAGGGGGTTTTAAACAGTCTGTGGTCGGGGGTGAGAGGATCCTTAAAATGCCGAGCCGACGTAACACTTTCCTCGGTTTCAAAGCGGGAAGGGGTGCCCCTGTGATGCGTGGGATTTTCACCACCCTCGCAGTGCTTTGGGTCAGCCACCGAGCTTCCCATCCAGACTGTAATACAAGGGTCAGGTGCTCTCGACGCACCCGGGAAAAGTTCCCCATTTGGGCTGAAGACGGGGGTTTCTTTTTCAGTGCCCTAGGAAGAAGGGGCTGGTGAGCCTTCTTGACCGGGCTGGAGTGTTTTTTGTCCGGGAAGGCCCTCCGAGATGGTGGTTCCCGGGAAAACTTGAAGTGGAGACACGTCAACGTTCTCGTTTGTCATGTGAGGCCAATCACCGGGGTGTCGACTGCCCAAATCCCGCTTAGTTTCAGCGGGGCAACCAGTCTTGGGTCACAGGGTTATGGATAAAGTTTTCCTGATGAAGTAAAACTAATCATAAAAATCATAATGTAAAGTAAAATAGAACAAGGGGAAAACCAAAGGTTAAAATTTTCAAATGCTAAAATAAATGTAAAAAAAAAAAGATTAAAATTTGAAAAAAGGGGAATTTGATCTTTTTTCATAAAAGGGGATATTGTTTTGATGAAAAACTTACATACTGTAAAAATCAGCATGCAGTGTCTCTGAACGCCTCAGACTGAACACAAAAAGTCATTTCATTTTAACTAAAAAAATTTATAGCATTGTGTATAAAGTGACATTAGGTAAAAATAAAAATTTCTCTGATATGGGGTAAATGAATGTACATTTAAAACTCAAATAAAGGGAAACCCAATAATGACCCTTGGGGTTAAAACCCAAAAAAGGGCCTTTCCCCAAATACAGATAACAGCCTGGTAAAGTACAAAAAATTTAACACATAATTCCTTTTAATCCCCTGTGTTGGGGATTCATTCGAGGGGTTTTTTTCAGTAAGCATTTTCTCATAAATTGGGTTCACCATTTTGGGTGTCATGTGCCCCTGTGTCTACTGGGGGAGAAACACCAGTTTCTTTTATTGTATTGGCACTTTTTTGTAATCTGTTTTAATGTATTTTTCCTGCACATGTGTAAGTGAGCTCAATGACCTTTTTTACTTTTTTAATAAAAATTAATGGGTTTTTTTGTGCTTTGATACTTTAATTGAGTGTTCAAATCCTGAGGGTAATAGAAAATAAAAATAGTGATGATGACTTAAAAAGCAGCAGTAAATTGTTAATCTTTTCACGTTTGAGAGTAAACAAAAATATACTAAATACTAATCCTTTAAATTATCAAACCAAAAGCTCTTAGTGATTGGTCGTCCATTTGGGAAAATTTAACAAAAGGGGTTAAATTTCAATATCCTTATAATTAAACCTAAATTAACATTTCAGTAATCAGTGATGACTGTAATTTACTCATCAAAAGTAAGATCGAATGAACAGCTAAAAATTTTAAACATTGATCGTACAGACAGGGGTCGCGGGGGTGCGACGGCGACCCCCCTTTGAAATTTTGTTTTGTGTAGGGGGGGGGGGGCTATTTTAACAATGCAATTTTAACAGCAACTGATCGTTTGCATGCCGGCTCACGGCCCCCCGGACGAATCCCGGTCATGCACACACTCATAAGAATTAAAATCTACTGCAAAATAATAAAAATAAGAAATTAAGGAAAAAAAGTGATTTAAGGGTTTAAAAATGTTAAAAAAAGTTCTGGTTTGTAGTTTATATGAAGTAGTAATCATTAACTATTTGAAAAAAAATTTTTTTAAAATGTGCAAATTATCTTTTCGTATTTTCAATATGAAAACGCAAACGCCATCACTTCATTTTATTTACATGATCGAATTTTAAATTTAAAAAAAAGCAATTTATAAAAATTGAGTAGTTTCTCACAGATAGTGTTACTGTGGGACCTGAACATTTCATCAAAACTTTTCTAATACAGTATCTTTAATCTTTCCAAGAACTCTCGGGTGTAATATATTGCGCTGGGAGGTGGTTTGGGAGTAAAAGACAGAACCCCAAGCTGCAAGCTTACTTTTTTCTGAAAACCCAGCCCCAAAAAAGGGCCAACACAATTCAATGGGGGCGGGTTTAAGTAATGTCACTCAGAACATTTTTACATTGTGACAGTGACAGTAAGCCCCCTCTTTGTTTTGTTTTATCTTGATCATTCTGACATTGACGAGTTTGATGGCCACGAGGCGACCACCTAAAAGTTAACTTTAAAAAATTTTTGTCACCCTAACCACAAACGTTTTTGATTTTTATACTGTCTATCTCTATGACTGTTTATTTTCTTTCAAGGCCCAAAAAATAGGGGAAAAAAACAAAAAAAAAATTAGACATAAACAAAAAAAAGCGGGGCCGGGAGGGCCCTTTAGAGGCGCGGCCCCCGGGTTTTAATTTGGCACAGCCTTCGACGGTATGAGTAAGATACCGGTGATGACCAAACTAATCCAAAACACTTTGTTAATCTCAAAAAACGTGGCTAGATTTACAATTTTGTTTTCAGAGTGTCTTCGGCCTTTCTTTCCTTTCCTCAATTTTATATTATATATACATTAATAACTAAGCATTT